>NW_013666145.1:100363-101769 GCF_000517525.1 Limulus polyphemus
TTCCAATACGTAACACTCTGTACCTATAATTTTACCAAGAAAGTCCACTTTCATTCACATGAGTGCACGCTTCCCTGGTTTCAGTTTCAAGCCTGAGTTTTCAATCCATTGGAATAGTATTCTCAGGTTCTCAGCCGCAGACTCGAACATTCAACCAAACACTAAGACATTATTGACAAGGACCAAGCATCTCCCCCATTATCTTTTCAAATGAAAGTGACAGGAACATTACACAGGCTGAATGATATGATGCAAAACTCATACAAGCCATCTCTCATACTAAATGTCTTACGTCTATTCCCACTATCCTGCTCGATTTGCCAGTATTCAGTCTAGTTCTGAAGTATTGAGCCAAGGGGAATTTCTAGCTTGTCCAGATATTTATCTCTCTGTTCATGACAAGGGAAGAATGTCAACAGAAGTTACTGTATTCACCTGTCTAAACTCAAAACAGAACATGGGTGTATCTTTCTGACAATCGCTGCTGGATGCGACCAAGCACTACCTGCAGGTTGTGCTAACATTGTCCCTTAGCATTCACCATATCTCAGTCACTGGCATAGAATTCAAATCTCCCTCTCTATCATAATATGCGTATTTGAAAGCGATATATAAGTTCACTTGCTTTGAAAAAGTAACCAATCACATTGTTTTTAATTCTATTTCTCACTCTTTATCTCTATAACGTTATTCAGAGAACGTTAAAATGGGGATTATTGCAAAATATTCTTGTATTTACATTTAATTTGACAAGAAATGTTTCCCGTTGGATCAGCAATTAATTTACTGAATTAGAATATTAAGATATGGGGTTCGATTGAATGCGGTAGACACTACAAATTGCCTAATGCTGCTTTGCGCTAAAACAGACAAACAATATTAGAAAAGAGATGTAACATTTTTCGATTAAGACATTTAGTAATGCAAATTTCAATAATGATGGGGAATAAATAAGTTTGAAAAGCTTGACTCAAGCTTATTCATAAGTAGAATGATATCTCTTTTAAACATGTTAACTTGTGGGTAGGTTTAGCTGACATATTAGGTCGTCAAGAAATTAATGTCGCGTTTTGAAACACTCTCATTAACCACCCCGAAAAAAACGTACATCACGTATAATAGTTTAACGAACCGCCTAAACATCACGTTAGTGTAGCCTATATAATGTGTAAAGTTTAATATACTCTAATCCCCTATAGTGATGGCACACGACGAGACACACATTTGGCATGTAATGCTGTTTGAATACAAGAAGGGAAACAACGCCTCTGTAGCCACAAGGAATATCAAAGAAGTTTATGGAAATGTTTTGAACGTTCGTAAGTGTCAACGATGGTTCAGCAAATTTCATTCAAGTGACTTTAGCTTTGAAAACTGTGATGGCAGGGGCCGACATGTTAGAATTG
>NW_013666145.1:102422-104569 GCF_000517525.1 Limulus polyphemus
GTTTTCCTCCCCCCCACCCTATTTTCCAGATATGGCACCATCAGATTACTATCTTTTTCATTAGCTGCAACATCTTAATGGGAAAACGTATGCAAATGTCGAAGTTGTCAAAGAGGATATCGACATATTTTTTGCTTCAAAGCCAAGTGATTTCTGTAATCAGGGAATTAACAACCTGATTGTAAGATGGAAGAGCATCGTCGATACGAATGGAGACTATTTCTTAATAAATGTCAGTGAGTCGATCATTTTCAACCTTTTTGCGTTCTTATTGGATAGGGATATGGATACGAAAAGTTATATTTAGGTTTCATTATTTATTATTGTAGTAAATAAAACAGTTCTACAGTCACATATTGTCAATACTATGTATTCATCTATATCCGATCAAGGGTACATACAATTCGCGAAATATGTCTAACTTAGTTTAGTGTGTTTTCGTGCGAAGTAACAAACGGATCTTTTAGCGGGTGGTCAAATAATTGGATGCTGCTTCCGAAAATCAAATAAATCCTTTTATCTCTACAAATGCTTTTACAGTTTTGGTAGCTTTTTTCCCACCAATAGACTAGTAAACTTAATTAAGGAGAAAATGGACACAAGCTTCAAAAGAAGTAAAAGTGTACGTGAAGATAATACAAAATAAGTTCCTAGAAGAATGTTGCTACTAGGTCTATAGGTATCTTGTGTTGATTACATAGTCGTATCCGAAATTTAATGTATGTTTTTGTCTAGTATTTATAGTTTAATTGTTTGCAAGCATTCTCTTTTTTAATTATGTTTGCATTCGAAAAGCACACTTAATTACATATCTTTGTTCCGTAAAGGTAACCTCTATGTTCAATATTATCGTAGAGTTGCATTTCTTGGATCATCTATTGCTAAAGGTACACGATTTTTGGTTTGTTTGTAGTTAAGCGCAAAGCTACACAATGGGCTATCTGTAATCTGCCCACCACTGGTATCGAAATTCGGTTTCTAGCGTTGTAAGTCCGCAGACATACCGCTGTGCTACTGGGGGGAACAATATTTGGTATGATTATTTACTTGCGTTAGAAATCCGTTCTGTACAAAAGCTATAAACGCAATCATGTTATCACACTTTAATAATTAAATAACTTACACAAACCCAGCTTACAGTAACAGGAAATGACGCAAACATACCTTTTATACGGAAGTAAAATGTTTATAAAGTGGCATTCAGTGAAGTTACAGATACATATAATACAAATATCCAGTAATATATATTGGCATTATTACACTTGCTACATATTACCATTTCAGATAGCCTAAAACTGAGATAAATTGCAATTTAGATTTAGTAGTTAAATAAATGCCGATAAGTATCAAATTTATGATATTTGCCAACAAGATTGATACACACAGTTTTCTTTGTTTTATACAACTATGTTTTAATAAAAAAACAATAAACAATATACAATAACGGTTATTACAAATAGTTATAACAAACAATGATTTACATACAAAAGTTTTACAAACTTAGAAGCAATATAAGATCTTCTTTCTGGTCTGGAACTTTCTTGATGTCTTATCGAGGGCTCACGAGGAGCGAGTTAATTGCGAGTTGATGTAGCTACAATTCACTTAATAGGGAGCTAGTTAACTCTGTGAAATTCACTGAGTACACGACGATTTTTCCTACCGGTGTAAAGACTTCAAGCTACCCCCCTTTTAAGTTACCTCCCGGTAATCTGAAATCGATTTCATATTACCCCCGGGGGTAGCCTGAACCTCGTTTCATATTTGCCCTGCACTGTTCAGATTAACCCCCTCGCTATTTAGCTAAAATGATAAATTATTATGTTTACAATTCATTATACGTTTATTGAATAAAACACGTGAAAAATACAAGATTAAAAGCTAGTCTCAGTATCTGAAAAAATAAAAAATGTCACAAAAATATTAATTATATTAAAACCACTCATACACTAGTCCAAAGTGCATGAAATATTACATACGCGTAATTAATGTGCAAGATTTGAATGTTTCATATGTAGTTGATGTAGTTCTGATCTACAGAGAAAGATAACTTATCGTACATCATGGACTACGGGGGTAATGACAGTGTAATAATAAATATTATTATTATTTGTTGTTGTTGTTGTCAGTTTATTTGTGTTTGTGCA
>NW_013666145.1:105438-118186 GCF_000517525.1 Limulus polyphemus
ACACCCCGGGGTGTCATGATACCTACCTCTTCTAAGTTTTGCAACAGTATCCGGTCATGTGACCTCTTTGTTCAATACTGTATACATATATCCGTGTCAGTGTAAACTACTTGTACCTGATGATGACAAAACCTTGTATGTTGTACATTTGCTGTTATGTTAAACTTATATTAAAGTTTTCTTCATTACCCATTCATGCCGTCTCCAACCATTATTAGTGTAAAGAGAGTTCTGTCTTCAGAACAGTTAAATATTGCCAAACCGTTTTCAACAACTAGTTAATAAAGAGCAAAAGGAATATTGTAAAGATTGTGGCTGAAAGAGACTAATCTGTTAAGTTCAGTACGATGTATTGTTGTGGAAGATTCACATAGAGTGGAGATAATAATAGCCTGCTACTTGATGTTATGGTTCAGAATGTAGTGGAAAAAGCAGCTGTGTGGAAGATACTACGGAAAGTAGTTCTGGCTTAGAGTGGAAAAAATTATCTTACTAATGACAGACTGGTGTTATTTTTTTGGAATTAGGAGTGTTTAAGAACATGAATTATATATATATATACAGGGATTGAAAGAAATATTAGCGGAATTAGTGCCAAATGCTAAGAAACAGATTTAAGGGCACGGAAATCTGAATGCCAGCATGGACAGGCTACACATAAACAGTACGAAAATAAAAGCTTTAGGATTTCAATAATACATCACTGAGTGTTTCTTAACACGAAATTTTAAATAAAAGAATCCGATATTTTAGGTAAAAATGTCTTTTATTTGTCGCTATGGATGTGAGCTGAAATGAATATTTATGTTACTTATAAAATAATGCTAAAAGTAATTTAATAAGATGCTGGTTACTAAGTCTGCTAGGTATTTATTTGTAATCGGTTTTACTGAAAGTTAGTTAAAGAAAACGAATAAGGGTCTTCCTAAAGAATCTTAGGATTTAAATAATAGGAGGTTATTTTATGTTTGCTAAAATATGTATTGAATACAGTGAACAGACATGATATAGTGTATAGTAGGTCAAGTATCAGAGTTAAGGCCCATCGTAAAAAGAAAAAAAAAAGAAGACAAAACATACTTATTACATTATCTTATATACTGGATTTTTCATGATGACAGGGATGTGCTCAAGGACTGATTTCTGCCTCTGTTCCAAACAAGATTTCTGTCATTGGAAACTAATCACAATAAAATAAAATTGCAACATCATTTATTATCATCTTGAAAGACTTAATGGTTTCTGAGCACGGCAGGTTTTCTTCCTTGCTCAACAAATTGAAGATCATCCTCGGGAAGACGTAACTTTTGTTCTTGTTTGTAATATTAAGGATAATTTGCTTAAAAACATAGTTTTAAAGCAACGTTTAACTAATAGCAAAATTAGCTTAGATTTTAGAGAATAAATTGAAGTTAATAACTATTATATGCTGACTTTTTGAAATTGCAGGTTTTGTTAGGAAAGGATTTGGTGGGCAATTAGTTTAAAATAGAATAAGTCTAAATGCCTTAACGATTCTCGTTACTTTAAATGACATAAACTTCTCACCCTTTGATTTTCTCCTACATCGTCCATTCAGATAATATTCTATCGTTTTTATACAGAACAAATTATATTGTTTAGTAATAGCTATGACTTAAAAGCTTTTTGTTTTTACTGATTTGTTTAATACATAAAAAGGGCTGAACCAAGAATTTTAATAGAAAAAAAAGTTAACTTCAATACTTAATACAATTTAGCAATACTATGCTTAAAACACCAAAATGAACATTAAGCAACCCATATTCAAATATTTGTTGTAGTCAGAACAATTATGTGAAGGCACTGAACGTTTGCTAATTCTCGGTTTTCCTTAATCATTTGATTGCATTTCCTTAACCTTAATATTATCCTAACTTTTCCATATTATTCAAAAGCATATTATGAGCAGTTTTGTTGGAATAATTTAATTTTATAGATATTTTCATAATTATTTCTTTGTTTTCTCGTTGTTGTTGTTTTGTTTTCCATTTATGAGTTACACGTTAAAAATTCCAACCATTTACTAAGGGTCGTCCTGACAAATTCGTATAAATAAAGTAAACATATTTTTAAAATTCAATTATTAGATTACCTAGTTTCAGTTAAATGATTGCCTTTAGTCTTTACCCTATAGCTGTTGTTGTTTGCTTTAGAGCAAACTACATTGGACTTTCTGCTCTACAGTAAACTTTATGGTGCAGTATTAGAGCTTAAGTGTCAAAAATTCCTAAATTCAAATTTTATTAAGAAATTCGCAAAATTGCCGCTTATAATATATATATACATATGTAAGTACACAAGCATGCGCGTATAAAACCTTTAAACTCTTTCATTAAAATGAACAAATGTGGCATAATTCAAAATCATATAGTATTGAAAGTAATTATGGAAACGCAGATTTGATACACATAAAAGAGTCAAACAAAAATTGTAAATTTATCATGGTATAATACATTATTTCATAAAATGCAAAATATAAATGAATAAGTTGTACTATGCCCAATTATTTTGTAGTTGCTTTGAACAGAGCATCACACCTACTTTTATGCTACCATATGTTTATCAATGTATGATTGTGAAATATTATTGCAAATATCATTTATGACTCCTACAGTTCTGTTAAGTTGTTTGTTTGCCGTTTGAGCTTCTCAATTTCAATATGAAACTAAATAACCTTATTAATATCTAAATGGAGATGTTGTGTCCGCCAAACCATTGCTTGTGTGTGCTCCATCGGCCATTTTTTACTTTCAGGTATCGTTTCACTTTTACCACACTTGTTTGACAACAACCACAACAGTGTTTTCTATGACAATGCAGTACGATCGGAAACCAATACAAATATATGCTGCATTTCAGCCAAGGTGTTGGAAATCTATACAAAACACCTGTTGGTTGTTGCCAAACAATTAGAATTTTGATTCATCTGTAAAGAGCACCCTCCTTCAGCTTTACACATTCCATTTTTTGAAGTCTAATGCAATTTTTAATCTTTTGGTTAGATTATCTGTCTTAAGCAGCATATTTTGAGTAGGCCGGTTCCTGTTACTGTGGTATCAGTTGCACCAGTGCTAGGCCTTTAACATACTCTCACTTACCTAACATCACTTTTGAAAAGTTTGGATGTTCTATTGACCGCTTCTATTATAAAAATGCACTAGTTTCACGTACACTTTCTTGAGTTTCCATACAACTCCTATTGAAACATGAAATTTCACTTTAATCTGTCGGAGGTAATAGCCTCCACAGGCCAAAATTTTAATTTCTACTCGTTTGTCCTGCATAATATCTGCCCTTTAGCCATGAGCGAATATTGTAACGAAATGTATAGAGAGAAGGCGACTCCACCAAAAAGTATAGTAGGTAAAAGATGTAGAATTAAGACTACTGTTGGTTAATGAATTTCGTTTTAATGTGCTTTGTATTCACTGTACAGATACTCTCCAGCATTTACTAAATAAAGAAGAGTCGGGTATTATAAAAATCACTATCAAAACCTTAGGTGAATAAACAAAACCTCATCAAACTATAGATGCACTAATCCCAAAGTAATAATTATTCCACCGTCTTCCATGCAGGTCAACTGAAAGTTCTCTTGTGGCCTTGAATCGCTTTCTCTTAATCGTGTTCATCTGGCCCATTCGTCGGTTTTATATATCTTGAAAGCTACCTGAGAGTATTCCAGAAAGTGGAGGCATTACATGTAATATTATTAATGACATGATTCATAAAATATATTTTACATTATTTATGATAATAGTAGTAAGGTTTTATTATTTGTAATTCAAACTTCTCATAGTTTCCAATAGAAGCTTTTAGAAATAAGTATAAAATTTAGTTCAGATTTGTTTCCCAACAGCACTGTTTCATTGCCCCTTTTTTTTCTACTTTTACATAACTTCAATACATTACAACATTATTAGAACCATCTTCAGCAGTTTGCGCAGAGATTACTTTTCAGAAACACGCAAAACATTACATGAATCGCACATTTGGTATATCAAAATTACCAAAATCAAGAAAATACCCCGCATGTAAATGAAATATGTATATGTATGTTGTCTTTTAAGAATTTTTATTAATGTTAGACCTAGATTGGTCTCATATTCTTTAATTTTGCAATTTCAACAAATTTCGAACTAACCGTTATAAAAGCACTAGTGCGTTATTCCTCATTCGTCCCACCCCAATGGCACAGCGGTATGTCTGCGGACTTACAACGCTAGAAACCGGGTTTCGATACCCGTTTTGGGCAGAGCACAGATAGCCCATTGTGTAGATTTGTGCTTAATTCCAAACAAACAAACAACATTCCTCATTCAGATAAATTATGTAACGTCAAGTAATATACAATTTTTAACTGACTCTCAATTAAGTAAATACTCATATTTTATTTTTATTTTACTGTATTTTTCTTATCTGCATGCCTCTACGATTTTTTTTATCAAAATTATCAGTTGGACTTATGACGTAAACCTCAGGCATTATATTTAAGTACCACTGATCTACGTAAAATAAATCCAATAAAGAGAGAGGATAAAGCGTTAGTTACAGTAAATTTTTCATCACTTTCTCCAGAATTAAGCCTGTTTGTTTGTTTCTTTTAGAGTAAAGCAGCATTGAGCTATCTGCTATGCCCATCGCGGGGATTAGATACCCGGATTTTAGCGTTGCAGGCTTACCGCTGTCCCACTGGGTGACATTTAACCCTCAAGAAGCTGCGTTAACTTGTCGAAAGTCTATTTATTTCCTTATTGTTTTTACATTTGGTAATTCCTCAGATTGATCAAATACACGAGCTGTCTATCTTAAATGTCATTGTCATATTATACTACTTTTGTAATGTCAAAAACTATTCTTTTGACTCGAAAACGTGAAACTACAAACCAAATGTATTTTTTATCAAATTCTCGTAAAACTGAGAAGTTATAGAAGCTTTTTCAAAATATAACACATAATAAAGTAAAGGATAATTAATATTATAATAAATTTATTAATGAAAAGAAATAATAGTTAAAAAATAGTATAAAGTAAAAGTAAAATAATCCAATCTTTAATTTAACAAATATACATAAATGCTTTACAACACTGGTAGCTCAGTTGTGTATATAAGGGCTTATAACGCTAAAACTTGGGTTTTGAAACCTGCGTTGAGCATAGCATGGATTGCCCATTGTGTAGTTTTATGCTTAACAGAAAAGAAAACAAACAAATCCCGAAACTTTCGTGCCCTTTTTATAAAAATCTCCCTTTTACTTCAGAATTAGAGACAATGGCATTTAAATAACCAATAAAATCGTTGAATAAAATAAAATTAGTATAATCTTTACAGTTTCGAAATACTTTTTTTTTTCTCTATGCATTTTGCCGGTCGGTAACCTGAATAATATTTAGGTTGTTTACTCGATGAAATGGTTTAGGATCTGAAAAATAAAATCCTCTTGCCATTATTATCATCACTTCATATCCTCAGGATACTAGTCATAATAAGAGTTATAATTTCTAAATTATTTACTTGACCTTCAAGGTCATTTGATTTTTTTTACTACATTCTTAAGCTTTCACTGATAGATTTATGACACATTTCTAAATTTGTTTGTAATTCTGTATGTTCTTTGTGGAATTCCCAAGTAAATTTTGTTTGTTTGTTTGCTTTCTAGCTTCATTTAACAGCTGACTAAAAATAAATGTAAATGTTGCGAATTATTTAAATTTTCAATCAATTTATTTTAAGTATGTCTTTTATGTAAAAAATACAATAAAATATTAAAATAAAATACATAACAGCCGTTCTTACTAGTTGGTATGTTTTGTATAATGAAGGACTGGTCAGTAAAAATACATCATGAAATATATATTTATAACACGTGTTTCTATTAAATACTGCGCATCTTGCGCGAAATTCCAAAAACACACAGTCGATCAATTGTCGTTCTATGATTTTGTCTTATATGTGACATTCGAATTTTGCTTGCTTTGTAATCATTTTGACTTGTATAGTCTTTCACGGCTGTTCCAGTGTTCTGTCTGTTCTAGTCTGTCTAAAATTTCGACTTTTCTCTAAATTCACTTTATCTTCTTCTAGTTATCAATTTAAGCTGATCTTTTTACCATTTCAAATCCTCTTACTTTTTCTTAATTTTCCGAAATATATTCATAACCTACTAAATCTTCTGTACTTTTATATCTTAGTAGGATGAAACGAAGTCCAATCTAAGGTGTAGTGTTTTGTTTGGCTGTTTCGTGTTAAGCACAAAGTTACATAATAGGTTATATGCGCATTGCCCACCAGGGGTATCGAAACCCGATTTTTAGCGTCGTAACACTGGATTTTCCGATCACCCACTGGAGGTATATATACATATATATATATATATATATATATATATATCTGTGTGTGTGTGTGTGTGTATTGTATAAGTATTATATGGACAGTGATAGTGTGTTACTGTTGACATCCGGTGTTGTAGCAGAAACTGTACGTTTTGTGATCCTTCCTACAAGCTGAAAATGATCAGTTTGTGTCAGTTTGGTTTGATATCTTCTCAGATAGTGCGTTGTAGTTATTCTATATAAACAGATGCGTTTATCCCTATCCATTTCTACGTGACACATGTCGAACATTTTGTTTAAGTATTGAGTAGCAAATACATCAAACCATTTATTTTCGCGAAACACAATAGCATTAAGATTCGATTTACTAGCTCAGTTCTTTACTGATGTTAAAATACCTAATCTGTCAATAGGATTGAATTAAGAAAGGTATGACCTCGTAATAATTTGAACGTTTCATAATGTTTGCATACATATTTTAATATGCAAATTGATTTGAGCTATTTATCTTCTATTGGCAAAAACAACATTTTTTGTACATTTTCAACCAAACCTTAACTTTTCTTCTTTAAAAAGCTTTTCTACTACAATTTTGTTATTTGTCAGAATTTAGTTCAGATTTGTTTCCCAACAGCACTGTTTCATTGCCCCTTTTTTTTCGACTTTTACATAACTTCAATACATTACAACATTATTAGAACTATCTTCAGTAATTTGCGCAGAGATTAATTTTCAGAAACACGCAAAACATTACATGAATCGCACATTTGGTATATCAAAATTGCCAAAATCAAGAAAATACCCCGCATGTAAATGAAATGTGTGTATATGTATGTTGTCTTTTAAGAATTTTTATTAATGTTAGACCTAGACTGGTCTCATATTCTTTAATTTTGCAATTTCAACAAATTTCGAACTAACCGTTTCATCACCAGCTTCTGTAAAACGTCGTACTAGTCTAAACAATAATTGTTAAATTGATTTACATCTTAGTAGTATGCAAAAAAAAATAATATTTAACAGCTAGTAAAACTATTGTATTTGATATCTTTTGTTGCTTATATTAAATTAGTATGTAAAAGTACAAATATCGAAGAAATATTTGAAGCAGAATGATATTCTGAGCTAACATTTCTGCTAAGCACCTTTCAACTTTTAAACACTTTAAAAACTCAATCCTATCTCATTTAGTATTTGTCTAAACATTTAAATAATTATGATAAAAAAAATATTATAATTATGAGTTTTACTTAAACCGCAGACTAATAACCAAATGAAAACAATATTTTTAGTAAAATATTGTTTTAGTGTGGTCCCGAATTCAGGGCCGAAAACAGTTTAACTGGGGCTTTATTTGTTTGTTTGTAGTTAAGCATAACGCTACACAATGGGCTATGTGTGCTCTGCCCACCACGGGTATCGAAACCCGGTTTCTAGCGTTGTAAGACAACAGATATACCACTGTGCCAGTGCTGGGCCTGGGGCTTTAGGCAAAAATTAAGGCTATGCTCTTACTCACACGACTATCTCTGATATCCTGGTAGTTAGGGTGCTCGACTCTCAATCTACGGGTCGGAGGATCGAAACCCGTGCTGACTAGCTGCCTTCCTCCTAGTCTATCACTTAAAATTTAGGGACCGCTAGAGCAGATATCTCTCAAGTAGCTTTGCGCGAAATTAATCAAACAAACATTTTCACACGGAGCTCCAAATAAATGTTTTTATCATCAACGTATTTCGTTTCCCAAATTTTGATCACGAAGTTATTGTTCATGCAAAATAACAAAAAGTAATATATCTCAGTCCCTAAATCATGTTTATTACATTCTACTACCTGTTACAAACCTCTTTAATCCACAATAAAGTTGTGTCAAAGAAGGATCATATAAATTTTCAAAAAAGAAATCTTACAACATTTTCTGGAATATTAAAGACTACATGTCTACATAAATAACTGTGAGAAATAACTAATGAGACGAATTATTTTAGAAAAAAAAAAACATCTTTCCACACCCGATACTATTAAAACGTCACGGCCACATTTATAAAATCTTCATTATATACTTCGTTAATGACATCTTAAACTTATTTTTTTCATTCGGACTAAGATTATCCTGCGGTGTAAAGTCTTTTGTAGAATCGACTGCAGAAACAGAGTGACTCGAATCAGTATCAATCTAAAAGACAGTTCGTTTCCATGGCTGTACTTATCCACAAATACAGCCAAAAAAAATACGTTTTTTATTGTTTGTTCTTAATCAATTTAAAAACAAAGAACTGTCTGCAAAGATGGTTCTTTCAAGTTCTTCTCTTTTAGTCTGCTTGAAGAATGAATGCACAGCTGGCGCCATTAGTTTTGTTCTTACTTCTGTTCACTTTGTGCAACCTTAGTGAATATGAAAAGCTATATAAAAAGGAGTACTATCGCGGTTGCATTGATCTGTCGCTATAGCCATCGTATTTAACGTTCAATTCAAACATTCAAGGTTTCGTGGATCGTTCTTCTTTCACCAACTTGACATCATTACAAATGAAAATTATGAGCTTTTAATACGCTTAGAGTTTTGAACATTATAACATGTGCACCTTATGTGTAGTGTTGAGATAGGGCTGCAGTTAAATCACAGAAAAAATTATCCGTAGCCGAAAAATAAGAAATTTCGATATTCAAACCTGGAAAATATGAAGTGTATTTTTTCACTCATGAAAACCTTCAGATATCTCGCTATTCATGTTTAAGTTTTTGGCTTCTTTATTTTATGTTTCTTGTTTTTTTAGTATTTCATTTTGTGAATCAAATGCAAAAAAATATATGATTTGATAATATTTTTGGTCACATGTTTCGTGATATTCTGAAAAGTATTTTTTGTCATCCTGAACCTAAAATACTTACCGAGATAACTGAAAATAACGGAATATTTTAGCAGACAGTTAAGAGATATGGAAAATAATCTTTTCCGAAAAAATAAGAGTACAATTTTTATCCTGAGGTCAAAACGCTATTATAGTTGGTACACCTTAAAAGGGTTGGAATTTTAACCTTACCCATTTATAAAATGTTCATAAATGTACAAAAGCTTGAAAGAAGTGATTTTTGTTGTTGTTTTGTGTGTGTGTGTGTGTGTGTGTGTTCTTTTCGGGTACTCGCGCATAGCTAGTCAAAAGTTATATGCCCTAGCAGTATATACTTTTGAATTGATAGACAAAATCAACCACTGTCAACTCTTCGAGAACTCTTATTTAAACGAATAGTGGGATTTGATCGTCAACATTATAACGCACCCAAAACCCCAAAGTGGGGAGCGTATTTTTTGTTTTATTGTTTTTGCAATAACAAGATGCAAATGAATCACCCACAGATCCACAGTCTGGAATACTAATTATTGGACCTCACTTGGGTTAATTTTACCACTTTTGACCGACTGAATTGTCTATTGGATGAGGCTTTCATTTTTGTCTTTGTTTGCTAGATGCAAGTGCGATAACTGTTCTATACAGTTTCAATAATATCAATATAGGAATTTTGTGCAGGCGAAGTCATTACCGCCAGGAAATTTTTCTCTACTTTTCTGTATGATTGCGATCATTGTCGAGCTAGATGATGAATCACCACCCAATGAATCGTATTCCTGAGGGAATGGCAACATAAATCAGAATATGCTTGCACTTGCCAACGGTCAGAATGTCATCTATTTAGTATGGACCATTACACTGCTGGCTGAGATACAGCCCCAAATTTTTACTGTTCCCTCACTGTAGATTTGTATAATGAAAATTATATTATTCTTCAGGCTGCATCAACAAACTATTATTGATTGTTGACAGATAATTTGAACTTGGGTTTATCTGTAGGGAGCACACATATCCATCTCTGTTTATTCCACTGTTTGTTGTCTGATGCCCATTTTAACGTTTTGGTTTGTTATTTATTCTAATGCAGCAGCTGTTTGCGAAAAGCTACACATTCATTGAGACCACTTTGTGCTAATATTTATCTAACTGTTCTCGATGTAATATTTTTTATCTGTATCTTCAGCAACGTCGTTAACAAGATCTGCAATCAGTAGTCGTTTATATAGAAAACAGTTACTCTAAGAAACATATAATCAAGACTTATGGCACTAAAAACCGGGTTTTGACACCCGTGGTGGGCACAGCATAGATAGCCCATTTTGTAGCTCTGTGCTTAACCTCAAACAAACAAACAAAAATTTATAATCACTGTTGGAGAGTTTCGGTTTACCAACACAATACTTTTATTATAAAATGTGCCAGTTTCACACATCTCTTTAGAATCTCAGGGCATGAACGGTTAGCATTCTCAGACTGTGAACTAGAGGGTTCATGTTTCATGGTTTATTGTCTCAAACACGTGTACAAAATAATATGCTCGATATATATATTTACAGCAGCTGACAAAATGAATGAGTTTTAGTTTATCTGTTTAATTAATAAAACTACTAGTTATCGATTGTAATGAGTTTACATCGTTTTAAGTAACGAGCATTGCGTTATTTCTTTCTAATATTTGATACATCTCTATAAGTTTCTCACGCATTTTACTTTCCAGCAATTCACCACCTCAACTAAAGTTATTTACCAAGAGAAAGAATGATAATTCAGTTTTATCATCGTAAAATATGAATTATTAATACATATAGTGAATATAACTTTCATGGCAGTTTCCCTGTTTTTGTATACTTAATAAAAGTGTCTTTGTGTATCATGTTTATGAGAAGTGTAAAAAAACAGTCAACTATAGAGCTGAAAATTATCTGAAATAAGCTCACCTTAGTCACTCTCTACATGAAAACCACCATGGCTTAAAAAACATTTTTTTTTTCTAATTTTGAAATCACTCTCAGACAATTTCAAATGCTTGGATACAACACCTTTTCCTGTTTTATGTTCAAATGTAATAATTCCACAACGCTTCATATTATGACTCACCAACTTTTTATAACATTTGCCATTAACTGTATCCAATTATTTAAACTAAAATATACTAAAGCGGAACAGTACACAAACACTAGATTACTTAACCCGTCGATATAAGATTATATCAAAAATGAAAAAAAGTGTTATAATAACAACCTATGAACTTACGAATATATAATAAAATGTCAGATTAAATAAGCAGCAATGTAAGCGCTATAAATTTGCCGCCAGATGGCACGGTTAGAATTAGGATTGAAGATATATTCATGATGTTAGGAAAGCACGTAGGAACAAGAAATCAATTTATCACAAAAAATACCTTTCCTATAACCCGAGCGCTTTCGAAAGGTAGACCTTTCTTCTTCAGAGGCAAACTAGGAATGAAGAAGAAAAGTTCATCTTTCGAAAACGCTCTGTATATAGGGTATCGTGTGTTTGTATTACGATTGAAGAGATAAGGACTAGGTCCACTAAGGTCTATACTGAACTGGATTGCGCATTGGCTAGTGTCACTGTATTGGCACTCGACTTCAAGAGGTAGACATATTACTGTAAAGTGAAACCATTGTAATGGAATGGCGAAGTGATGGTTGAATGCTTTGTAACCAGTTCACTCTTTCGATTTTGATATTCTCAAGTTTTAAGGTATTTCTTGTCACTTCACTATGTATATTGTAATATCTTTACATGCCACTTTTTTTTTAGTTTTTGTAGTAGCTATGAAAAGAAAGGAAGTACATAAATTACAAAAACCCTTGTTTGTAGAATTGGGACCGTAAAAGAGAGCAATAACTAAGAATATTGTGTTAATATAAAATGTATTATATTGTGTTCTGTTATATTATTTATGACAAAAAGACAAATTTCGGTACAAGCATATACAATTCCATGGCTGCAAGTTCCCTGCCGATATATTGGCAACTAATTATTTCAACATGAAGAAGTAGCAAATTTCACCATCAGAAACAAGTACCATGATTGTAATTTCAACATGAAACAGGTTTTGTAAGCATATTCTCAATAAGTTTCTGATTCTTATCCTGTCACTAATTAAGAAATAGCCAACAGACACCTTCCAGATGCTGACAAGAGAAACAATAATAAAAACCAATACATTGCTAGCAAGAGAAGTAATATATTATTCTATATCTGCACCAACATCAACATTATCGAGAAATTTATTTCCATTCCACTCATTGGCGTAGCAAGAGGGGGGCAAGGGGGCAGTCGCTCTCGGGCGCAGGTGTCTAGGGGCACAAAATTTCCTCTGGCCTATAATGCCTATTAATTAATAATTATGCCCTCCACTAGGATATAGCGCAACTGCCCTACGTTAAGTAAATACGACACAGTGTTACGTTATTTGTGTGTACTACGCTTGCAGTTTTAACTTTTAAAAGCCACCCACTGAAATAAAGTGAGACCGAATTGACGCACAGAAGTAAATTACACTATCC
>NW_013666145.1:118283-119665 GCF_000517525.1 Limulus polyphemus
CATGTGACCTCGCTGACGCAACAGTACTAAACTTTAGGTCTAATTGCAGTTATAACTTTATTTCTAGACCCTAGGTCCATCATCATCATATAAATTATAGCCTATATTATAGGCATACTTAGACCTATACTAACTATTAAACTAGGCATTGCACTGGGACAGATCTAATGACTAAGTTAATAGATCTAGATGTAACATTTGTTCTAAAAGTTAGGCCTAATAAATCTAAATGTATAATTGATGAAGCAGGGTTATATCTAGATCTGGGTAGATTCAATACAAGGTGCTTTCAATCTATGCACTTAAATCTAAGGTCTAGTTTCGATGTATAAAGCTAAATTTCTGTCATTATTATTACATCTAAATCCAAACATAAGACTAAAAAGATGGAAATAACAGGTCTAACATTAATGTTAGATCTAGATGTACTAGCGACTTAATCTAGGAACTGTAATCTAGCACCACTAATTAGTTAGCCTATATTTCAGTTTTCTCATTCTATCAAAACATTTAATATTAAATATAGCCTTTGAGCCTCTAGGCTTGTATTATGCTATGATTACACCTTCTTCACAGTGTGTGTGTAATTTTCATTCGAGCAATTTCAGACTTGTCTCCTGTAGTGTTCGTGTAGTTAAACCTATCTAGTTTTTAAATGTGATTTACCAACTGCCAGTAATTTATATGGTGCTCATAAGCATGATTTACCAGCATATACACTCATCAGCATTGATTTTCTTACTGTTGTGTCACATTAATTAACATGAGTATGGGTGGTCTAAATAATGGCAGTTAATGTGAAACCAGGTCCAGATGTGCCTAACTAGTCCTGAGTTGCAACTATAATTGTATAATTTAAATATAATTTGTGGTTAGGAACATAAGAAAGTAGTCAGTATTTATTAATTTATTCTTTTAGCCCATTATGGCGAAAAGAGAAAGTGGGGCACAGGGACGCAAAAGACGTGCACAATTTGCAGCCTCGATGGTGAAGTCAAACTAATTGGTGAGAGCTTTCTTTGCTGGAAGTGATGACACCAGTAAGCCAGCATCTGTTCCTTTTGATGGCAGGAAAGAGGTCAAAATTCAAGATTGTGGACATGCTATTTCATTTGAAAAAGAAAACAATGAAGAAACTGTTCTCTGTCCTATTGAAAGCTACAATAATAATAAACAAGAGGATTCCACTTTGTCAGAAACAAATCCACAGAATAGTGTTGCTAAGCTAAAAGAGGATGACCTAATAAATAGTTTAACACACAGGGATGTTGGATTTATGAAGTTTGATACAACAGGCTTAGCACTTGTAACACATGCACATCGCACAGAGATTGTTAAAGTTGGAGCACATGGATTTCAACATAAAGAAGATCCATTTGATG
>NW_013666145.1:120569-125980 GCF_000517525.1 Limulus polyphemus
AATGCTTTGATACAGCACTTTCGAATAACAAATGAATATGGCAGAGCAAGGCTAAAAATAGTACTTTCACAAAATTGTAGGCTTTGGTGAAGTGAAATTACTGTGTCAAGGCAAAAGGCTGCAAAAGTGGATAATATGTTTTGCGGGTCAATTTTTTTATCCTTTTAATAAGCAGCGCCGTTTTAAAAATTTCTAAACAGTGTATCAGAAAAGGTATTGTTCAGCATATCAAAACCATTTCTGAATATTAAATTTTCTTTTTGTCAGCAGAATCACCTTTAATAAAACAACATTTTGTTTTAAACGCTTGTTCTTTTGTTTTGAAAATTTTAATTCTTTCCCATCCGTGTTCGCATGATCGACTGTTTCATTATATTGTTGCAGGACCACAGTTATATTATAGTTATGATTTACAAGCACAGTACCTAAAGCATTGTATCTAAAGCAACATTATCAGGTGTACTTGAAATGATGTCCTTTTGTACTGATGTCCTCTTTTTGGCAAACTCAAAGTAAATCACAACATATAATTTAATAAATAATTTAATAAACACATTTATATTTCCCCCTTTTAAATAAATACTTCATTACAATCTGCTTTATTGTTTGCCTATTGTAATTATTATCATATTTCCTATTAACTATCTACTTCTATAGAGATGCTACAGTGCCAATGAAGGATAAAACTGTAGTCTTTCTACATAGACGGATATAGCAACGAGCACCATTGTTTTGACTTACCTATAAAAATGAATCTTTATAAAAAGTAGTGGTATCATAACTGCTTCGTAAATTTCAAGTATACTTACAACAATTGCACAGAGATGTTATGTTCTTAATCAGGTACAAGAATAGATTATTTTGAGTGCATAATTTTAATTATACTAACGTTTTTTTGTTGATCAATTTCTGGATAGTACAAAGTACAAACACTATAGGCCTTGGTGTGATATCAATTTATTTCATTTACTTATTTAGTTTTGTTATAACAAACTTTATCAAGCGAAATACTTCAACAATTAAAAAAATTATGTTACAAAGGTAAATAGCTGAATATCAACAGATGTTTTCTTAGAAAAACACTAAACTCTATTTTCAACAGTCGAAAGAAATAGTTGAATAATTAGGACAGCATGCTCGTAAGTTATAATGAAAATATATCTCTTTCAGGTGCTCGGGAAAGGAAAATATAATGGGTAAAACATTATCTCTCAGACGAACATATTGATCTGTTTTATGAAAACATTATTCTTCTAAATGTTCAGAGCACAACCCAGAGGCTTTCTTTGATCACTGTTTGTCTCTATGAATACTTACATTGGGTTGTCTCCATGGAAATCTGTATGAAATTTGAAATGCATGAAATCGGTTGAGTTGACAACTACCATATCAAAATAAAACTAAAAACCTCCGAACTTAAAAACGAAAATTATATTTGCTCAAAAGTTATAATTTTTCTCAGTTAAGTAACGTTACTTCCATTAGGCCTTACGTATCTAACAATGGATCACTTTGGCAGTGATAAATCAATTGATATTAATTTAAGAGAAAAATAACAAAATACATAAACTTACCAGTGAAACGACACAGGACTAGTTTTCTCTATTTTTACAATTCCACACAACAAATATTGCCATTTTTATACTAGAACACCGCTAGCAACAGAGCAACTGAAAGTACAACATTGGACCAAGATAGCCACTTTATAACTTCTGGTGACTTCATGTGAAAAGGTCAATGCTCAATTTAGTTCAGTGTAAAGATCAGTGAGTAAGCCGTCTTGGCGATATCGGGTCTTTGATAACCCTCAAAGGTCAAACAGAAAGAGAGAGAATCGGTATGCACACAGAGAAAAGTATTTTTGTTCTTATGCTTATAACAAAGAATGTACAAAAGCGAAAATATCATTGGAAGTCAGAATATAGACAAGATTTCTGGAATTCCGACTTTTATCTTTATTGGTTTCTTGTTACGCTAGCACAATGCAATATCCCTCCATGCCAATATTCGACTGCCACTATATTTGTGTTCCCTCTCTTTTCAAGTTATGTGAACTTTTGTACAATCAAGTGGTGAGTGCATCTTGTCTATACTTCAAAGTTTAGTATAAAGTTTCATTCCTTTCACATTTTTCTTGCTCTACTCTGTTCGTCCTAAGCGCGATTAGTGTATTTTTTTGTTTTTTTCAAACTAATAATGTTGAAAGCATAAGCATTAAAGGTGTGATTAATGTGTTTTTTCACAAACAAATAATTTTGAAACAAAATCATTAAGGGTGACACACTAGAAAAATAAACTAAATATTCATTCTTGGTAAACTCTAATTTTTAAAAAACCTTGGTGTTTTTATACTAATATTATAACGTCGAAGGCACAGCATAACCTCACTATACGTTTCAGGTAGTATGCTATAATTTAAGGCATGCATATTTTAGCTTGATTGTGCTTATTTCAGTTTTCTTTTCTTTTTGGAAAAAAACATTTACAAGTATTAAAAGCTATTAATATTAGCTTCTTATCATAGCAAACCACTTATATAGATCAGAACTGTATCTATCGAGAATGAAATTAGTGTAAACCATAATAAATGCTATACGTTGAGTGCTTTATTTTTTCAATATCTAAGACTTTATTTAGCAAATAAAATTGTCTAGCTATCAGTAAGTGAGATTGTAAAAAGCTCACTCGGTAGCAGTTAATTTGGAAATAACTAAATGTTTTTACAGTTTCTTTTTAAGCTTTTATATTATTATTACTTGTTACTTTGATACTCACATCTTTTCATTTTCTAATTTCAGATGGGCAAGTAGTCCGAAATCATACTAGAGAATAACATACATAAGTAATATATATATGTATTGGATTATTGGGTAGTTTTTGTCTCAAAATTATATTATTTCATATCACAAACCTTTAAGTTCTATTGTAGAAAGTTTTGTTGTACGATCCCGCAAAATGTTTAAACTTAATAACAATAGCACAGGAAGATAGTACAAAAGATGTCTAGAACATTTAGTATTATATAAACACAAAAGAGTAACTATTTTATCTTAATTACGTGGAAGTTGGTATGAATGTAAGTTTTTTAAAAATGCCTGAACTAAATTATAACTTTTGTGAACATTCTACTGTATATTCTATAAAAATTATTATTTACATTTTAAAACTATTATTTGCATATGCTTAACGATGGCCGTTTGTAGCAGATGTTGAATTAACTGTCCAAGAAAGAGCGATGGTGTAAAATTCGTTCTTATGATAGTATAATTTACCACTAGTTAGTTATTGGTGTTTGTTTCCTCTATTGAAAAAATTACTAAGTTGAAAAAGTAACTAATTTTGGATTTGCGTCAAGCTTCAAGAGAGAGACTCATCAGAGAGAAATACTAAATAACGCGGGCAGTTTATTAATGTATTTCACCTGTACATTAGTTATGAATGTGCTAACATGATTATTTCCTTGCTTATTTGGTATAATCTTGGAGGAAGGATTTTTTGTCACAGTTGCAAGTTTAGGAGGTACGCCTGCTAGATCAATAAGAAGGTGAAAGCGTGATTGATAACTAATGCATGAACCTAGCAATTTTGAACAATGATTTGGACTTTATTTTATTTATTCATGTCTTAGGTGGACAAATTCAATCTTTGTTATGTTTTGAGACATCTTTACTTAGCTCTAATTTGTCTAATCAGACAGTAAATCTAACCTTAAAAATGTCTGAAAATTTTAAAGTTCGGTTAAAATCTGAGTTCATCTTTAAAGGCAGATGTAATTTCTACCTTTCAGTTACTACAAGCACTACTTTCCTTCTTTTTTCTTCCAAATTTGGAGCTTCTGTAGGAGCTTCTAAACTATTCTATCTTCAAAGCTGATTGACATCTTACAATTTTCTTTGGTTAGTTACAATTAATTTAAGATTAAGTCATACTATCCGCAAATATCGTGCATCTGTTTTAAACAAACCTGGAATTTGGTCTGTTTACTTTCCACCTCGTTGTACTTCTCATATCCTGCTTTCCCAATTTATTGTCCAAAGTTTTTAACTTCGCAAAAGAAAAAATCCTGTCTCCGGTGAAAATCAAAAGGAATAACATACAAGTAAAGGTTAAAAATAAGAATGTTATCTGTTTTTTCTCTTTGCCTTTGTTTACTTTCAACTTGGTTTCACTAGTGAAACGTTATTCGAGTGACGTTTTCCAACCAGCCTTAGCGTGGTTTTACATATCTGCAGAGTGCTTCCATTCGGGTAGCTATTGATGTTCTCAGCCTTAACTTTCAAGTGAAATCTGAATTTCTTTGCTTTTCCTATTTTCTATACATGATCTTATATTACCGAGCATATATAAACATTAATTAGAATAGTCTAACGCTAGGACGAAATACCTTATTATAAAATGTGCTATTTTATCTTTTTGTAGCATATTCAGAAGCAGTTTTAGTGACCATATGATGCTTTAGTTTGGATTAATATTCTATATTAACTAACGTTGTGTATTTATGAATTTGTGAGTGTGTTTGTTTTGTCTACAGACTCCTCCATCAGTTTGTTGAGCTAGGAAGGCCAAACTTGGCATCGGACTAGAGATGGTCCGGGAGGTGTACAAATCTACATCTATTTATTCATATCTAGCAAGTAAGGCTTATACAGACAATTTTATTCTAACAATTGAACTCGAAATAAGTTCAGTCAGCCGAGAAAAAAGAAACAAACTCCGAGAAGATTCCATGAAATGGACAAGTTACGAATGTTTTGGAAGAGTGAGGTCAGCTTATCAAGCTCTGAGTAAAACCTAGAAATTAACAGTACACTTAATTCTAACCATTCACGCTAACTAATTATAAATTGACATTTTATTTCTTAGATATAAACAAAATGTTACTTCAAGAAAAGGTTATATTTCTTCAGTTTAGATACCGTTAAAGAAACAGAAGGTATAAAAATAATATTCACAATTTTTATTAAAGCAATCTAAATACCTGATCTCGAAATAAATTCAAAGCTGTAGAATATAGATATATTTGAACCAATTTAATAAACAGACTTTATAAAGGCGAAGGAAATTAATCATTTCCTCTTTTTTAATTTTTTATAGAAATAACCAAAAATGATTTTTTTATGAAGTATACATTGATTTTAACGAGTGATTACTTGACTATAAATAAAGTCAAAATCATGAAATATGTAATTATATTAATTTATTAACTAAACTTCAGCTCCCTCCCCCAATGGCACACCGGTATGTCTGCGGACTTAAAACGCTAGAATCCGGGTTTCGATACCCGTGGTGGGCAGAGCACAGATAGTCCATTGTGTAGCTTTTGTGCTTAAATTACAAACTAATTACAATTGTTAGAAAAAAAATCCTTTATAAGTTTAGAAACACGAACTAGTAACAGAAAAGGTGTAGTG
>NW_013666145.1:126035-132501 GCF_000517525.1 Limulus polyphemus
GTGATGTAATTGTATTTCAATTAAATAAAATGATAATAATAGCAAATAACAAGACAATATCTCAGCGGTAGGTCTGAGAGCTCACGCCTCTAAAAAACCGGGTTTCGATACCTTTGATGGTGCTTAATTACAAACAATTACAATTGTTGAAAAAAAATCCTTATAAGTTTAGAAACACGAACTAGTAACAGAAAAGGTGTAGTGTGCACTGGTAAAAATCGTTTTAAAATAGCTAATAATATATTCACTGACTCCCAGTGTTTTCCAATACTATTTTTTTATTTAAGACCTGGCTCTCACTTAGTCTATTTTTTTCTGCGTTTCAAACGTAATTAAACTTAAACCAAGATTTTTAATTTATTCCGTATTATAACAATCGAAAAGATATTTATTATTTTGAAAACGTTAGAAATAAATAAGTTTATCCACTTTCTAAACAATAAATAGTTTGATACTTTAATAAAGGCACAAATGCAAAACTTTTAACTTGCTTTCTCTTACATCGACCCCCCAGTGGCACAGCGGTATGTCTGCGGACTTACAACGCTAGAAACCGGGTTTCGATACCCGTGGTGGGCAGAGCACAAATAGTTCTTGTGTAGCTTTGTGCATAGTTAAAAAAAAATCTCTTACATCGCTATGTTAAAGGTGGATTAGTTCTTGTAAAACTTCATTATGTTTGGTGTATAAACGCGAACTTTATATTCGAGAAGCAAATGCATCCTATTACATACAGCATTAGGGTTCACAGCAAGACATGTTAATACCAAGCTATGATTATAATCTCAAACACGTGCTATGAAGTGTATGTCATCATACGATATTTTCTGTTAATTACGCAGAATAATTACTTCTGTATAAGGAAAATGTATATGAGAATAAAGATTTCATGAAATATGATATAGTGTATAAATATATCATTCTAAGATACAGTCAACAAAAACTGATTGATATTTGTTTATAATGAAATCCATGTTGGTTAGCGTATAATTTCAAGTCCTTGAAGCAAACTAATTCTTTAATTAAAGCTGCTAGTCTGCATGGAAACCAGAGCTATGAGTAATTATACAGTACCAGTTACATGGTATATTATTATATTTTCTAATACATCATTATAAGTAACATAACCCGTTGCTTGCTTAATATACTAAACAAACAATGGAAATCCAACCCTTGAATTGTCCTCTAAGAAGTAATATTTAAATAACAAAATATATAATAATCATCGACAAAATATATTTTGTACTATAGTGCAAGTCAGACGCTATTATGAACCTTTTAATAAGAGTGAGTTTTTATTCAAAATAATAAATTGTATACTCTTTTGCGCATTATGCTCATTACAAAATCATCAAAAATAATATATAATCATAGCCCAAATCATACCAAATAAATTTATTTCGGTTAATTCCCTCTGAGGCTCAATGGTACGTTTCCAAGCTTACGATGCTAAAAACCAAGTTTCAACATTCGTGGTGGGCAGAGCACAGATAACCTATTGTGAAGCTTAGTGCTTATGAGCAACCTAACCTAATTTATCATAATATTTACAGGAAAAAAGATATATAACAGCATAATTTTTATAATAATTTAGTCACAATCCTGATCTGAACAGCTTGTTTGTGAGAAACGGATCCATGTTTGTCCGACTTTGAAAACCGAATAATTGCGCTTTACTTATTTTTCGCAATCAGTAATACGGATATTATAATTATGCTTTTGAGTTTAAATAGACTATTAGATTGCAGATTACGTGTGTCTTTTCATAATTACGTCCAATGCTTGGTCAAGCACAAGAAATAATTATACGAATTTAGTCTTCATGCTTTTGCATGTATTTTGGTCAAAATTGTATCGAGGTATAGATATAAGGCATGTAAAGGAAAATACGATCATTATGGAAACTAAGGCCATTAAAATGCAAATACATGTTACTAGCTCCCTAGGAGTCACATTAAGTAGGGAGATTGATGTGGCTAGGATTACTGATATTTAGAACTTTGAAGATGTAGTCAAGTTTATACTTAGATGAACTAGGCGAAAAATCATTTTCCTTATAAAGAAGAAATCAAATCGTTTTTTGATTGTAGTGTTGCAGTTTAGTCCACAAATTCACAGCTGAACAGATGTTCAAGCAATTAGAGATAGACCACACACACAACAGTACAAACTTATATCAATTTCTGAGGTAAGGAATTATGTAACTTTACTGTTTTCAAAGCAGAATAAGCAGCACCAAAAATATTTGACCAACTGTAAGGATAGCAATGAACAGCAAGATGAAAATGTTATGAACATATTAGGGTAGGATGAAGAAGCTATTGCCAGTGATATATCACATAATGAAACTAGAACCAGTAATATGGAAACAAACTGAGAAGTTTTAACTGATCGCACCAAACTGCCACATTAAATTTTCTCTAGTAATAACACTGCCGATTTGTCAACAGCAAAGATGGACGTCAAGGTGTGACTGAGATATACGAGAATGTTCTCTCTACTTTATCTTTTCGTAGAGCTTCGAGGAAACTTTGACATTTCAGAGGCTGTCATTTCGTTGGAAACGCACCCACCTAATACTGATGAAGCATTACCAAAAGTTAAGTATGTGTTTCGTTTATTTAATTTCTCAGTAAAATTTCTCCATTTTGGAGTACAAATAACGAATAAAACCCCTTCCCCGTACCAGATATATGAATTTTATTTTATTTCTTTGCTTGTATAGCCATAAATATTCATGTTTTGGACTCAAAACAACATGCAATATCTTGTTACTCTATTCTACATTAATTTTTCTATCTAGCACCTTTTGTTCCAAGATATTTTGTTCAGTGATGATCACCTTTTCAGAAGTTCCATCTTGCAAACAGAATTAAATGTACAATCTGTACAAATAAGCGAGTTACTTAAATGGCAGCACTATCATTAAGTACTTTTGTTTTTTAATATCATAGATAAGCAAACTTAATCGATTCATGTGGAAGAAATCTTAATTTCTTTTTCAGGTATAGCGAACAACGTGCTGTTTTGCAGTAGTTTTGGATTACACTTATTCGTTAGTCAACATAAATTCATACAAAATAATAATGGAACATATGATTAATAATTTAAGTGATGTAATTGTATTTCAATTAAATAAAATGATAATAATAGCAAATAACAAGACAATATCTCAGCGGTAGGTCTGAGAGCTCACGCCTCTAAAAAACCGGGTTTCGATACCTTTGATGGGCACAGCACAGATAGCCCATTGTATAGCTTTACGCTTAACAACAAACAAACAAAAGCAAATAAAAAATATGCTAATGTTGTACACATAAATAAAATAATATATATATATATAGCAGAATATATATTGGTAAATAAAGAATGTTTTGGTAAAAAAGAAAAAGGACTCGAGTTTTCTTATTCATATTCATCTTGAAGTGAAATCACCTTGAATTATAGTTTATGCATACATGAATATGTCTGAAACTTAGTTTGCTATTTAACTGCAAAACAAGATGTTCTGTAATGAGGGTGGTTTCTTTGGTGAAAAGCTTAAAGTCGAAATTAAAGTAACAAAAAAAGATTTCTTCTGTCTTCACAATTTGAACAAAATGCTGTGGTAGATAGTTTAGGAAGTTTTATCTACTCTAAAGGGAATCCATGTTTGTTCGTATTCTTTTGTGTATGTGCTTTTATTGTTTAAATGACATGTTGTTTAGCCAGGAACCTTCCTCAAGTACAAACATAACCTCCATGAATATTGAGGATAGTATACAATATTTGAGAGCAAGACAAAAATATATACTTGAAACAAAAAAGTATCTAAAAATTATTCTAGTTGAATTAGGGGTGGAGGGGTGGGGAGGTAAAGTCATTACATAAGGACGTCTTTAGCATAATGACAATTTTAAAATATTTTTCATGTTCACTTTTAAGAAAGTTGCAAATTATTATATAATGATGTTTATTACAGAAAGGGTTTTCTCACTTTTTTTACAGAAAGTTCATTTAATGTGTAGATATTGTTAGTTACAAAATAGCCAGAATAGGAGATTTGGTCTGTTATTGAAAGGAATAAAGCAGCCAAGAGCGTACCAAATTAGTAAGAGTTTTCTTGCAATAGACAGGGGCTAAAAATTGTTAGAGTCGTGTAAAAAGATAAAATATAAATGAGTTCACAAGAGATTACACATAGGCGTGGAAACTTAGATAACCTAGTAAGAGGAAGAAACATATTTTTCAACACGGTGGGAAAACATTAACTATATATCGTCTATAGAAGACGATTCGGGCGAGCCCTAATGGATAACAAGCGAGACTGAAAATCTGAAGGTCCAAAGTACAGCCACAATATGCTGTTGAATGCGTTTTGCATTTTCACTTATGTGGAAATTTAAACCGTAATAGTTAATACTGCTATTCCATTAATAGTACATGTATAGGCGGTGGGTGCTGCTTACTAATTCCTATAGCTTTAGCCAGCAGTTCGAAATGAAATATGGCTATGCCTAAATCTTGACGTTTCTAACCTGATCGTTTAGCTAACATACTATATATGATGCCGTTCCGGTGGAGAATGTTATACTAAGAAAAGAAAAGCTATATTTGAAGTCAATGGTGTAAGTTACAAAGAATTGATTGTTTTGTTTGTTTTAAAAGTTTTCATGCGAAGTTACACAAGGGTTATTTGCGCATAGTCGTCCCTAATTTTGAATTGACAGACTATAGAGAAGGTATCTAACCAGCAGCAACTACCATAGATTCTCGGACTACACTCTGTTGACCCATCAATAGTTTTTGACCGACCCTCTTATAATGCACCAAAGGTCCCAAAATACGGAGTGCGCTTCTGCGGCAACGCGACGCAAATCTTAAAATCTAGGATTCACAATCTAGCCATGCTAGCCATTAGTCCACACTTGGCCTGTACCTGTAACAAAGAGAAGAGCCAGTTTGGACCCGACAGTGTAATGTACCCTACAGAAACTTCATATTTCTATTATAAAAGGTCATTGAAAAGAAAATTGTCTGTGTCTAAAGGCAAATTCAAGTAAATAATTCAAATACTGTCGTATTTTAAGCATTTAAATAATGGTGTATAGTAATTAAAAATATAGGAAGTATATATATTTATATGAATGATTTTGCGAACATGAATGTTGAAGAATAAAGCAGGAATACCAAAGCTAGCCACAAATGAAATAGAATGAGGAGGCTAAGAATTGATTTTTTAGAAGAAAATATTTTAAAGAGAGGTTGAAGGTGCAGAACAAGAACATTTGTTAGTTTGTAGAAATGAGAAACGATAAAAAAAGTTAGTATCAAATATATGTCTCAGGTTTATGTATTTTAGGCAAGCCATAGAGAACTCTAAAATAAAACAAATTATCAGAGGTTTTACACGAACTTCGAAAGATAGAAACTTTCCTTTTTTTGAAGTCTTTAAGGAAGCATTAATTTTTTCTTCATAAACTAAGAGTAAGAAAGTCCGCTTTGAACGTTAGGAAATCGTTAAGAATAGTTTTCGTTTTATAAAAATAGTTGTTGTTGCTGTTTTGTTTCGAGATAACGATGATGTTGTCTAGATAGTGTTGGGAACTGTCGTTCACAAAAGCAGTTTTTATCAGAGAAATGAAGAAAAGTGACTTCAAAAAATTTCAAGTTGTGAAGAGAAAAGAGATAAAAGTTTTAAGTTTGGTTTAAAAGTGAATAAATTTGTCTTGATTAATTTTATCTTTGGTGGAAAAACAAGACCTCTCTTATATACACATATATACACACATATATATATATATATGTGTGTGTATATATATAATCTATAAAAAATTGTTGTCTAATTCTTATTACAGAGCAGGAAAAGCAGTCCAGTGCATTGACTCAAAATGACAATATTTCATTACTTGACAGTTAAAACCACACCGTCTTAAAGTCACTGTTAAACGCAAAAATATTTGTTTATTTAGCCAAAATATATTCAAACAAGTAGATGGCGTTACTAAGAGATTTCCTCTTAGCATGAACTAACAAAACTTTTTTTTATTATATCAAAGTATATGATTGGACAGCTGTCCCTCCAATTCAAACCTGTCCCATATGATATAAGCAATATAAAGGTGCTGTTTTTGCTTCTGTTCTAAAAGACAATTTTTCTATTTCTAGATTGCTTAAATTTCCGTCACCCGTATATTATTTTTACTATAGAATACCAACTCAATAAGCAGTAAGATCTGCGTAGGTCTCTGCACTTAAAAGCAAATTAAGTCGGGGCTATTGGTGCTGTGGCCCAATGCCCGGGCTCAAATAAGGCAAGTTATATAAAAATCCTCCTGCTCTCATTTTTTTAGGAAAATTTTCAATAAAGATCATTGAATCGTGGCCCGGCATGGCCAAGTGGTTAAGGCACTCGACTCGCAATCTGAGGGTCGCGGGTTCGAATCCCCGTCACACCAAACATGTTTGCCCTTTCAGCCGTGGGGGC
>NW_013666145.1:133008-138921 GCF_000517525.1 Limulus polyphemus
AAACAAACAAACAAACATCATTGAATCGAGTCTACATATATTTGAAGAGAGAGTGGGAGAAAAAGAGAGAGCTTGTGTGTAACGTGTTTAGGCCTATCGTGCGATGTAGCGTGCAGAAAGTTGATTAGCTGGCTTCCAAATAGTGTGATTAGGTGTAGGCCCCACTCTGACCTTGTATATTTGCATTCAGTTTGCATTGTAAATATGCTAGGTCTAAGTGAGGCTAGACCTAGTCACGTTAATTGAATGATAAGCCTCGGCCAATCAAAATCTTTTCCCTCCACATTTTTACAACTTTGTCAATCAGGATTCTCCCCTGCAGCTTGTTCCGACACACCGTTTTGTATCGTATGATCAAGCAGTAGGCCTAGAATGACTAGAGTCCCTAGACCTAAGTTCCTAGGCTAGATTGAAGATATCTATAACTTTTGATTCCTCATTCTCAAAGGCTTTGGATTTTTTATAGAAAATAGTTCAAATATCGTTAAAAAGGCAATAAATAGTATTTTAAACATTTGGGATATATTGTATCAGTTGTTTATGTTTCTTGAACATAACTTGCAGATTGTTATCCCGTAAAAATCCATAATTACTTGTATGTCTACATTGGTCCAATTATCAGCTGTAAATAATTCGTTGGCAACTAGATAAGTATCATTAATTGGAGGATATAGAATACAAGTCATCCAAGTACAAAATTCGAAACTTTTGAATTGAAAAAAATTAGAGAAATTAAAGGCTAAAACTAGGAAGCTAACGGATTTATAGGCTTCGTCCTCTAGTGCCAAAACCTTCGCCAGCCAAGACAGCGGAAACAACAATGTAGACACCAAATTTCTGGATGCTGGTGGCCGCCAACCTAATCATATCAAATTGAGCTCTTGCCTTCAATCAGAAGGTGCCGAAAATATAACGCCAATCAGGACTGTGAAAAAAAATTATGTAGAGACTATAACTCTCGATACTAATGACCCTGAACCTCATCAAATTGAATCTAGCCCCCTGCCAACAGGAAGAAATAAATTATTACAGTGGCAATGAAGATAGTAACCCGTCCTTGATATTCGACATTGGGACATGGACACAAGTTTCTGACAAAATGAGAGATTGTGTTTGAGCATTGTATTTTACCTCTTACCAGTACATGGATGCAGATTTCAGTGCATCTACAAGTATAAACGTCAATGCTCAAAGACTCTTTTTTATCGTGAGTAATTGAATGGAGAAAAAATTAAAAACCGTCTAGCTTTGCTACTCAGTGTCGAAGGGGAATGTCTTTTGCATTATATGCAAATTGTTTTTAACAGCAATGCAAACTTCTTTGGAAGCAACAACTGGTTACTCTGACTGGAAACATGTTGCAAGAGACTTTAGTCAGCACGAAACAAGCTCGCTGTATCACCAAATTTGTTATTTGTAAAACTAAGAGCAAAAGAATCCACAAGTCCTTAGCAGAGCAGATGGAGTCAGAGAAATATTACTTGCACCATATTATAGAACGTATTCTTTCAGTCATAAAGTTTCTATCATCCAGAGGGATAGCATTCAGAGGAAGCGATGACGTAATTGGTTCAGTGTATAATGACAATTATCCAAGAATACTGGAGCTATTTGCTGAGTATGATACGTTTCTTGCTGAACACATTCAAAATAAGGGAAAATGTCGTATTCCATACTTATCCTCAAATTGCTTCCACTACAGACGATGACTCTGAAAAGCCTCAAGTGCGCTTAGAGTCAAGAAGCCTTATGCTACAATTGGGATAATTAAAAACAGGTATAATGATGGAATTATGGAGCACAATCCTGAAGAGTTTCACATGACAAACTTTTCATTACAAAACTCCCAAATGGATGTCAGTACAGCTTTTCATCTGCTAAAATCTCTCGGGACATCCATGGAGGAATTACAAGATTAATTCCTGAATATGAGGAAATATGTAAACAAATGTCAGAATATGAGACATATAAGGTTGAAAGATCAAGGAAAAAAAAGAAATACGCGATGGGTCGAATGGGATACAGAGAACAGTGATGTTTTACCCTCTACTCAATATAAAGACTTTCTTAACAATAATTGACAAACTGTGACTTGAACTAGGCAAAAGAATAGTGGCATATAAAAATGTCAGTTGCAAGTTTGGGTATCTACAAAAGTTCAAGTTCATGCCTACAGAGGACCTCCGCAACCCCATCAAAAAGCTGATAAGTACCTATTCTATGGACTTGGAGAGTTGCCCAGAAAAACAAAATTGTCCAATTTGCCATCATATGCAAGTCAGGGTTCGTTGAAAACTGATATAATCCAAAGAGCAATATATGCTGAGAATGATATGCGACCAATCAACTTTCCCAAACGTTCTCATAATCTTACGGATGTATCTATGGCTCATTCTCAACGCTAAGAAGAATAGAGAACACACTTTGATCAACAATGTGCCAAAACAGGCTAAATGCACTCACACTTTTATACATAGAAAACGACTTGTTAGAATTATTTGATACCATAAACAGATCATAAGCGCCTTTGCTACAAAAAGAACCAGGAAGACAATAGTTTAACTAAGTACTGATGACATGATCTGTTACTACTGCTTAGCCTACTATGTGAGTACCAGTGTGAATTAAGCATGTGTTTGTGCATTTGATTGTGTGTGCATGCGCATGGATGCGTGAGCTGTTGAGTTGATGTGTATGTGGTTTCTTTCTGTCTATATGATTTGTTGTCTAAATGAAAAATTTGACTGTGTTAGAGCACCACTTTTCTCATTCGATAAATATCAAATATTGTTCATTAATTTGTAGATGAGTCCTGCAAATCAGTGGGTATTATAGTCCCATTGCCTACAAAAGTAAATAATATCTTGAGGTTTAGTTGTTGTTGTTTTTACCTTAGTCTTTAATCGCAACCATCATAGGCCCGGTATAAAAGTTTAGTCTCAGGCCTGTCTGACCATTAATCGGCCCCTGTCCGTACTATTTGTAGGTTTAATGCTTTTCACTACAACATTTTGTTGTTATGTTTGAATTCCAATTTTTATACCTCTTTCGAAATGAAATTCAGTGCTACTTATTTGACAAAGAACTGTGATGTGAATGAGTCTAGCCACTTCAGGAATGGATGAGGTGGGTCATGATATTCCTGATGTTTTTCCCTTCTCATAATGGAAATGGTTAAAGAAATTTGACCAAACTGTATAAAATGTAGAACAATCTTTCTAAACAGCAGTTGATTTCTGCTTTTCAATCCATATAAGTTATCAGAGTGAGAAATGAACCTTTTTAAGTATCACCTGGCCACAGACATCGAAATGTTTAAGTGCAAGAAGAAGAAGAACATTTACAACAATCGCACAGCATTATCATGACCAACTTCATGTCTGGTTAGATTTCTTTTTCCACATACATCTGGCAAATACCACCGTATGAATAAAACCTAGAGTTAGATACACAAGCCTAGATGTAATTTAGATTGAGATTTTGATCGAAGTGCTTGTGATATTAAACATCGAATTAGGCATATATGGGCACATTCTGTCTAACTTAGATCTAGACCTAAATGTAGTAGTTAGATTGCATAACTACGTGGAACTGTAAACTAACGGGAATTAGAACTTTCGTTGCAGCAATGATACTAAACATAAATCAGTATATAGATCTCAAACTTTCAAATCTCAAGCAGTGAGACCTATATCTCGGCCTTCTTAATGACATTGGGATCTCTGTTATTTTATTGCGACTAGTGTTAGCCTAAGTCTAAGTCTAGATACAATGTAAGACAAGCAATGACAATAATAAGCACCCTAGTGGCACAGCGGTATGCCTGCGAACTTACAACGATAGAAACCAGGTTTCGATACCCGTGGTGGTCAGAGCACAGATAGCCATTTGTGTAGCTTTGTGCTTAACTTCAAAGAAACAGACAATAATAATATTATTAAAAATATCTAAAAAATTAGGGTGAGGCTGAGCCCCTACAGCCTGATGCCAGTTGAAATCCCATTCCTATTCTAGCTCCAAATCCAACTAGGAATTGTTTTAAGTCTGTTTAGTCTAAGTATCTGTTTTATTTTTAAGGACAGAACCAACCCCAATATATACATGGAGTGTTTATGCTTGTATATTTTTGGTAGCTGCGAGCTATCGTTACTGGCAAAAGGAGGTATATTGGAATATCTGAATAAATGTGATTTTCCTCTATATAAGACACAGACTACATCTTCTATAACAATGATTTCAACTGTCTAGGCATTGACCATTTTGACATTTTGGTGAAAAAAAACTGTCATTGTTAAAGAAAACCGCAATCAGTTAAATAACAAAAGCTTCTTTCAATTAACTGTTTTCATGTATTTACTCTGCCTTATATATTTTTCTGTATATGTATTATATTCTTCTTTATATTACTGTTAGTTTTATTAATGCCTCCCACCCGTGACTTTACGGTAAGTATCTGGAGTTACGACACTAAAAATCGGACTTGGATACCCAGTGATGGGCACATCACAAATAGTCCATTGTGTAACTTTTTGCATAAGTTTGTCTTTGAATTTCGCGCAAAGTTGCTCGAGAGATATCTCTACCAGCTGTCTTAAATCTAGCATCCGCTAATTGTTGGATCACTCATTTACCAACGAATAGTAGGATTGAACGTCACAATATAACGTTTCTTTTGTTTTGTTTTTTGAATTTCACACAAAGCTACACGAGGGCTATTTGCGCTAGCTGTCCCTAACTTAACAGTGTAAGACTACGGGGAAGGCAGCTAGTCATCACCACCCACCGCCAACTCTTGGGCTACTCTTTTACTAACGAATAGTGGATTGATCGTCACATTATAACGTCCCCACGACTGCAAGGACGAGCATGTTTGGTGACGGGGATTCGAGCCCGCGACCCACAAATTGTGAGTCGAGCACCCTAATCACCAAGCCATTCCAGACTATTGCCTTTAAGAAAAACAACCAACCTTTACTGATATTTAACTAAATCATCAAAATTGTTGTTCATGGCTTGCATTATAATCATTGTTAGATTTTATGCTGATGATAATGGAATGTGCCTATTCGGAATCATCCAACTGCTCTACATAAACATGTTTTCATCGTATTGATGGATTGTCTTTTTTTCTATTAAAACAAAGCAAATTCAATATTTTTATACTTGAAAGGTGATATAATAGGCATTTTCACATTTTTATTATTATCTAAGTTTCTACACCAGGCTTTATTTCTTTACGATTTGTTGTCGATATTTAGAAATATTTGGAAACAATATAAGTTAGAGAGGTTGTAAAAGTGGATTGACTTGAATAAACCGTAATAGAACGAGATCTGCAGAGTACTGGTAATGAGTAGAAAGCAGCCTGAAAAGAGTTTAAAGTAACATTTCGACAGGTTTTGATAAGGGATATTTTTGCGTGAAATTACTAGGACATTGAAAAGAACGTAAGAAATAGCTTCAGGGTCTTTGCCAAACCCTCTGCATAAAGAATAATTTTAGCATCAATCGTAAGTAGGATAGAAGCCAATCTGCAAGTAACAAAACAAAATTATATGTAAGTAACATCGAATTTTTTTTATATGTGAAAACAATATGAGTTTTATCAGGATAAAATAAATTATATGTAAGATATCTCGCCTAGTAAGAAGTCCAACACTGATTATAGGAGGTGCATCTCGAGCTAGAAGAGTATTTTAAAAATCTCCAATGCTTAATTGGAGAGAATCTTCAGCAACTGAATTTTGACGTGCTTTATGGGCAAGACAAACTGTGCATTCCTTTTCAGTTGGCCCGGCATGGCCAGGTGGTTAGGACGCTCGACTCGCAATCTGCGGGTCGCGGGTTCGCATACCCCTCCCCCCGTTGGGGTGTTTTTATGTTGTGGTCAAACCAACTTCTAATTTGTATAAG
>NW_013666145.1:139091-143033 GCF_000517525.1 Limulus polyphemus
CGTTATAATGTTACGGTCAATCCCACTATTCGTTGGTAAAAGAGTAGCCCAAAGGACGGTGGGTGGTGACGAGTAGCTGCCTTCTCTCTAGTCTTGCACTGCCAAATTAGGGACGGCTAGCGCAGATAACCCTCGTGTAGCTTTGCGCGAAATTCAAAACAAACAAACAAATCCTTTTCAGTTACTCCAATGTGTCCAAGAGCGCAAATTAAATATACTCTGCAGTTCATATGGTTCAGTAAGAAAATATGAAATGACATTCCCAAACTAAGGCAAAATGAGTGAGGGAAGTAGTGAATATATTACTGAGTGAATCAGTGCTAGTTAGGCAGGTGAATAAGAAGATACTTGTTAAACAATGTAATATTTCAATGTTGTCAGAAAGACATTAGGCTTTGGTGTGTTATTATCTATAAAAGCACAAGTCATTATTCCACATTTGGGATCCTAAGAGTCATGCATTGAAAGAATTCTCGACGGTGGGTAAAAATATTAAAATATCTAGAAAGGGGAAGAGATTGGTCTACGTTTCATTCTTCATCGTAGAAGATAGATAACTTCAATTAATAACAGGACCAATTCTTTGATTCAGTTAATTAGTCAAGATAAGAAAATTGGTACCTATTATTTGAAATGATTTGGGGCCAACACCCCTGTGGTAAGATACAAGGTTTTCGTAAAACAAAATTAATAAATTTTATGACGACAAATTTGTGAGGATCTGAACATTCTTATTTGATCATTCCTCTATAACATCGAGAAAACATTCATGAAACAAAAAATAATAAACTAAGGTTATGGAACAGTAATCTTTAAAGAATGTGAAGTTTTTATCTTCTTAACGTCCCATTATTGATTTTTAGCGTCATTTTAACGTAGGAAATGTATTTACCACCTATATGACAGACAGTTAAATCGAACGGTCCATGGACAAAGCAAATTTCAAGTGATGTACGTGTTACACGATAAAAACATCCATTTGAATGTTTCTTCAAATACTTAAAACTAAACGAACCTGTTAGAAATTATGATAATAGACGGCTGCAGGTGTCACTAGGATCATCTATAAGAAATGAAGAAAACTTTTGAGTTACCCAAAATGGCAAACTCACTTTTTTTATGCAAAAAATATATCGTGGTCTATAGTGTGCAGCCTTATGGCAAATATTGACTAGCACTGTGTAAAACACGACAGTGACTAATGTGCACAATTTTAAAGATCACTCTCATAAAGTACTATGTGAAGCAAGTGAATTATGTATCAACTCACCTGACAGTCAATTTCACTATTCATTGATAAAAGGGTAGGCCTAGAGTTTCAGTGGGTATCGTCGGCAGGTTATCATCCCTGTTTTTGGTAGTTCAGATTTAGGAATAACGGTAGATAGATTTAGTAACTTTGTTATAAACAAATAAACAAATTTTGAAATATTCCACTATGAAAACTAGAAATGAATAACACAAAAGATACCTAAAAAAAACCGAATGTTCTAAACACTTTTTTGGGTACCAATCGCAAAATATTTGTGGCTGACTAAAACATCCGTTTTATGACGTTATGTTTTATAACATCTTTTTAAAACCAAATAAATATCTATGATTACAATGTTTTCAAAAATCGCCATAATGTAAATTTGAAAATATAGTTTAAAAGTTGAAAGTGCTATCAACTATCTAAAATAATTTTCGATAATTAGAATTATCCATCTCCATGATTATAGACTGATCCTGTGGTAGTAATGGAAAGCTTCAATTCATATAATAGAATATTATTTGGGCTTGATACTAGCTGTTACAATTTCCAGTTAATTTGAAATATTGAAATGGTCGTTACAAAAGTGTAATTCTTCCCAAAATTCACCCTAGTGGCTAAAGGGCAAGTCTTATGACCTATAATGCTAAAAACCGGGTTTCGATACCCGTAATGAGCGTAGCATAAATATCCCAATGTCTGACTTTGTGTTTAACAACAAACCTCAAGTAATTTCAATAGTACATCTAAAACCATTTGCGAAACAAATGGTTATCAGCTCCTAGTAATAGTAATAGTAACGAGACTTATGCACTTTATGTCTGTCATGGATAAATGTTCTTATTTATACCTTTAAAAATAGTTATATTAAAAACAACACAACCTGTATTCTGTGGAACACAAGTTTGGGTTTGAATAGTTATATAACTCGAAAAGAATACAATCATTGTGGATTACTAAATAGAACACAAATGTTTTGGCTAATAAAGAATCTTTGGGTTTAATATTGTACAATCTACTTCGCATATTACTAGTAAATTATGGCATTTCATAACATAAAATAAAAAACAAACACTACCTAAAAAACATTTTAAAACTCAGATAAAAAGAGAATCGTTTTCACCATGTGTTTGTTACTCCTGAACGATTCTAACCGAAATTCGTCATGAAAAGTGAATTCACATGTAAGAGTGTAACTGAATAAACACAATTTTCAACTGAAAAACACGCGCCATTTAATTTGTTATAAAACACAAGTATTTGTGTCTTTATGTCGCTGGAACAACCAAATGTGTATTTTATAGCTCACACAACTCTGTGCTTTGGTAACACAGTTTGTGTTGTTGTGAAATAACATAATGTTTATATTAATTTACAACACAATTTTTTCACAGTATATATCTACTTATATGATACATGTATCTCCACAGACAGGTATATAGAAACATAGTGTAAGAAACGAATAAATGTTATTACCACCAGCAAGTATACATTACATTGTATCAAATTAAATATATTTTAACCTGTTATATTTCAAGATAGTATGTTAATCAAAGTCATAGAAGGCACTGACTTAACCTTTTGTTGAGAAATACTACACTGCAGATCTTGTATTCCACTGGATCTTTAAGATATATCATATTTATTACATCATAACGTGATTTTTGATATCACACTTGTATTCATGTTCGAGAACGAACTATGGTGAATTTTGGTGTAGATACTGTCTTTAAGAACAATACTTTTCTCAAAACCACTTTACATGTATTAGAATAACGATATTAAACTTTAATAATTTGAGTTTAAACACATCAGAGAACTTGATATATGAATACCTTTAACTAAAAACCTATTTAGCCGGTCCACTGAAGTGACAGATCTATAGCAACCCTTACTGCCGAGAATATGTCATGATGGTTAACGCAAACGGGATATCTGATGGTTCGTAACACGATGTATGTTTACGTTAAAAAGTGAAGAATGTGGTGGTATTTGCAATGTTTACCAACTATGTTTGAGCTGTAAGTTAACAAATTCTTATTATAATATTACTGATGTTCTGGTCACCATTAAAGTAGTTTTCTTTATCATCCGATGAAGTAAAGACATTTTAATCCTGTAGTCGTCATTATTTTTACCTTTCTTAGGCAATAAGATAAAAAAAATGGTATAGTAGAAATTTTTACATCTCTTTTATCTGATATTTTACGGTATAAACAGCTGTTTAACACATTCTGTTTTTGAGTCTTTAAAAGTAGTCTTTTTTTACTCGAGCTTCTTAAATTCTTACCAGTCATCAGCAATGCGGTCTATAGACTCGTTGTTTTTGGAGCACAAAACTACACAATGGGCTATCTGTACTATGCCCACAGCAGGTATATAAAACCGATATTCAGCGTACAAAGCCTTCAGACTTTTCCACTGAGCCACCAGGAACTGAAATTTCGTAGTTGTTTCCCATCGTGCTTTTGAAATGTTCATGTCCAGATAACGTGCATTAAATATTGCAAGTCTAATTATTTATCATACACATACAATACAAATTCGTAAGTGAAACAAAATCACAATTTTTACAATATTACATGAAATATTTTATGTTACTGAAGAGTGACTTGAAATATAAATTTAAAATCATTTCCAAATTATTCAGTCTCAACTTCCGATAAATGTTGTCTATATATATAGAAGAG
>NW_013666145.1:143440-148418 GCF_000517525.1 Limulus polyphemus
AATTTAATGGTTCTATTTATTTTGTATTTGGTGTAGTATTTAATGACGAAATTCACAATTAATGATTATTGCGCCACTTTTTGTAATAATGTTGTTTTGTTTTTTTTTTGTAATAAACATAAGCACGTTTTGCACATAGAAAGCGTTATGGCGGGAGACACTCAGATCACCTTGCTGTCAATTCAGTATTTCCAAAAACAGTTTTCTTTAAATAGTTCGCTTTAAATAGTAGAAGAAGAACGCAATCAAAGACTTCAAGCACAAGCTGCAAGACAGGCTGCTCAAATACAGGAATAGACTTTGAAATAACGTAAAGTTAGACTTCGAGCTCAAGCTGAAAGGCAGGCTACTCAAAGACAGCAAGAAACTGTTGAACAGCACAAAGCCATAGTTCAGTCAGAATCATCAAGGCAAGCTGGATATATACAACAAAAAACTTCTGAACAGCGTCAAACCAGACTTCAAGCACAAAAATTAAGACAAATAACTTACAGAAAGCAAGAAACAGAGGAGCAAGATGATGTACGACTTCAGGATCAAAGAACAAGACAAGCTCAAACACGATCTAATTTCAAATAAAGCTTTGTTTGATTAAATGCTTTTTTATTTCTCGCATCACAGCTTTTGTCTACTTACTGAATAATTTGCTGAAAAAATACTGATCTATAGATTTCAAATCTAAATTTTCACCGTGCAATGCCGGGTAACTCAGCTAGTTAACAATAAATCGTCTTAATATTTCCAATTAACCTTTTTCTTGCTAAGTTATTTCTCGGAAGAATATATTTTCTTATTGCCAGACTGTTAAAAGAAAACGCGTTAAGGGCTTTCTTTCCGTCGTAAATAAAACAATGCCAATGTGATAAAGATACCGTTCTTGTCAATAACTTGAAAAGGCAACAACTAACTCCGGATGCACGCTCTCTAAGAGATAAAACGTTCAAGAAACAACATATCAACCTCAGATAACAGACTTTTGTATGAAAACAAGTCAACCTCACTAGATAACAAGAAGCAAGTAGGGGTATTAACTCCTTGCTAGGTAGAAAGGTTCATGCTGTCATTATCGTTTTATAAACCATCGAATTTTCTTGTTGTTGCTCTACTTTATTTAAATTATTTTTTTTACAAAGTTATAGTTATTGTTAGTTTTTTATTTGTTTAAAAAGTAAAATCAGTTTGTGTGTTTTCTATTAAATTCCAATTAATTACTGTTTATTTTGTAACAAAATTTACCTTTTAAACCAAACTATTGTTTAGCTAGTTATATCAGTTAAGTCACAGATAACCAGAAGAAATAATAATTTGTGAATACTCAACCATTTTTTTATTCATTAATCCCAAATATAATATTGTATATAGATATTTTATTGAAAGATAGGTCTCTTCTCTAAAAATAAAATAATATTTTAGTTTTAAAATATATTTTATAATTTGGCTTATAAATCTATAGTAATAAATTTGGTTGCTTTAGGAGTGGTTTCTTTTTCGCAATAAAAATTTTAATTTCTTAGTATTCTGCTCCAATAAAACTTCCCAATAGAACGAGTAAGAACTGAAGTATTAACAGCAATACTAATATCCCGTTCTATATCTTAATTAATATATTACGATGATGTGATCTAGATTACGGATACAGATAACGTATAGCACACAATCTGTAGTTTATGAAATGTTTCATTCAATATTCAATTTAAAAGTATAAACAAACCTGAACAAATACTACACTGGGCATTTCAGCATGTAATAATTAGAAATACGTAATATTTAAGCTTAATTAGTAATAATCATAACTTAATTATCAAGTCAGTATGATTACATAAAACAATATTATAGAGAAAGAAATAATGCTCAACAATAGATGATTTTCACATGACGTCACGAATTTATATCCTTGCGCTCATCTATAATCTTGTGGGTAAAAGACTGTTTGATAAGCGTTCAATAATTCGAAAATAATTACCTTAGATGAAAAAGGGGGAGAGGTCATACTTGTGTAGTAGTAGTTTCGTATAGTGTTTCTCACACCTCTGAATTCTGTTGGAGGTGAGTATCCGGAGTAGGACTGGTGTCCTTGTCCGGACACCGGGTGAGCATGTTTTATGCAGTTAATGACTGTCATGGTAGATTAGATGACATTCCCAAATGAAGATTTTATGCAGCCCACTGTTGGGCTTCATGAAGGAAAGCAAACTAAGGATCTCAGCCGACAAGAGGCCCTGATATCAGCTATCTCCATATAATATTTCAAACCTTCGATGTACAGTAAAGTCTTTAAAGATAAATTTGGAACAGCTAAACATCAATTTCTTTGATAAATATAAATGGGGTATTATAAAGGGTCACTACAACAGTTTACGGTGACATGGAACTTGAAACTTTGCATGTGTACAAGCTTATCAACTAAATTATGTAAATAAAGAAACAAAGATTTTTAATATGGTAATATACATATTATAACTTCCTTTGTGGCCAGATCTTACGAAGTTAAATGTAAGGAACATCGGTAGGAATTGAGAGAGGTCAGAAAACTGTCGGGCAGTCTCTGAAGGATTAGGGAGTAACATCACTCTAATTCGTTAGAAAATGATTTGAGGAAGCAGCCGCCTTTCTACATTCAGTCGGATTTAGAAGCTACATGTACTTTATTATAATGAGACGTTGTAATCCGATATAAACTAGTTTATATATAGTTTTTGAGAAAGGAATATAAAAGATAGGTGTTTAATTAGAGAAAAATAACTATTGATTAATTATTATTTCATTATTTAAGAACAAACCAAAACATAGATCTATGTGAAAACAACATCATAATTTAACAGAAAATACTGTATATAAAGATATTTTTCCAATTAATATATATATACCTATCATAAAGTATTACAAATCGCTTTTGAGTATTAGTTATTAGTTTATGGAGAGGCATGTGAATTTCATTCTGTATTAATTTAAACTAAGTGAATTTAATTTAGATAATTTAAACTGCTTCAAGTACCATAGAATTCATGATTGACCAACAAAGAAGGACCAACTTGAAGTAACTGAAACCGTTAATAATTTATTAAAGATAACCAAGGACCGGGAACCTGATGAATAAATACTATTGCCAAGAAATTACAATTTAGATTTAATATATAATTTTATTAGTACTACTTCAGTGAAACAAATTGATATGGTGAATATTCACGATTATAGCTTATAAATTAAGAATACGAGTAAATTATCATGTAATACTGTCTTATGAAAAATATCATATAGATAGTCATGTAATTGTCCCGGTTATTTATTATATGGTGGCATACTGTAAATCTACTGTGCAGAAGAATAATATATTTAGTTACGAATTAATTTCTTGACCTTGCTAGGAGACCTTGATTATAAAAGGACAGAAATTATAATAAAACTTCAATAATAAAGTTTTATATTTGTTATACAGAGTTATGCAGATTTATTGTAATTTATTACACTTTTATATATGCATTCTGATAGATTGGTATTGCTCATAATTGCAGAGAACTGCCGAAAGATATGTTTATATTCATGAATTTTGATAGTTCCAAAACATATAATTACAACTTATTAAACCAGTAATTTGTTTCTGAAAATTAAGTATAGCAAAGTAATGCAATTGATACTTGAACCATTTAATCAATCATTTTACTCCAGTATTCCATTATTTTAACATATCATATCATTTACAAACACAAGAAATAATTGTATACACTCATGCTTATTAAATGTACCCAATTACGACAAGAAATGCAGTATTGAGTGTTGAAACGATAATGTTAAAAGTGTAATTTAATAATCATATGTTTGCCTGTCGCGGTTGTTTGAATTTGGCCCGCAAGATGAAGATGGCTTGGAAAAAACAAAACACGATGTTGTAACGTCATTTAAAATAGCTATTTTCTGAGACTTTCCATGATCCTTCTCGCTCAGTGAACAACGTTTCCAGTTCATGAAATACTGTTACACTTGCATCAGCTGATGACTTTTGCCATCCTCCTTCAAGCCAAACTTACGTAAAATATTTACAAACTGACCCCAAATTGTGAATGTTAACGCAATGTCACCCTCAATTTGTGTATTAAAAGAGATGAATAATGTACAGTAGCTAAGGAATTGATTTTTTGTAAATAAGGAAGACTTCAAATCTATTCTCTTAACTCGATAGTTATCTGTGCAACTTGTAAAATTAGACTCTTAACCAATACAAGATCTATTTGCATTATTGTATAATATTTTGGTTTTATATAAATTCTGTTGTAGACTAACGTTTTTCTGATTAAGAAACATTGAAATCACCAATATTAATAAAAATACAAATACGAAACAGAAATTTAGCCCAATCATTGAATATACTATCATGATAAACAATACTTGCGATCTTGGATTAACTGTTCGGTTGACGGAATGAAATCTGCATTATACATTCGACTAACTCTTGGCATTGAGTGAATATCGCTTTTGTCGAGATGAAGATAAGCTTTGGTTGATATCTGGACATTTGCCACCTGTCTTTCGAATAATATGACGTAAAATAATCAATCTCTTGTGTTTTTTGTAAGTAAGCACAAAGCTACCCAATGGGCTATCTGTACTCAGCCCACGACAGGTATCGAAACCCGGTTTCTCGCGTTGTATGTGCGCTGTACCACCGGAGCCAATCTCTTGTGTGAAATATTTGCTTTATGACCTAATAGTCTGTTTAGTGATTTAATTATGTCTTGTAATTAACGTCATTTTGACCTAAAGTGGCTCCACTGGGAGGCCAATCTCTTGTGTGAAATATTTGCTTTATGCCCTAACAGTCTGTTTAGTGATTTAATTATGTATTGTAATTGGCCCGGCATGGCCAGGTGGTTAAGGCACTCGACTCGCAATCGGAGGGTCGCGGGTTCGAATCCCTGTCACACCAAACATGCTCGCCCTTTCAGCCGTGGGGGCGTTATAATGTGACGGTTAATCCCACTAT
>NW_013666145.1:148940-150486 GCF_000517525.1 Limulus polyphemus
GTTTACCACAATGAACATTTTTTATTATTATGTTTATTAAAAAAAATACAAAAAAACTGTAGAAAATGGAAGAACACTGATGTCAAACGAATATGCATCCTCATTCATCTTGATGTTTTTGTGAAATCTACGTCTTTTAGTCTCGAAACTACATGTTGTGATCTTTCTTTTATGTATTGCTTCTGGAGCATCTCGTTTCAATAACCAGCATTAATCAGCCATCATGCTGATTTTTTCTTTCCCTGATGTCTCGATAAAACCTTTCCCCTTGTTCTTCGCTGACGACACCGACGGTAATAGTCAATATGTGAGTGTACAAAATGAACTTTCAAGCTCATATTACAACCCAATTCTTTGAATTTATCGAGCATGTTATTGACAATATTTAAAAATTTGTCAACTTTCCGCCTTGTCCTTTCGAACGGTTCATCTGAAGTCAATTTCCTAATCTGAGGCCCACAAAAATCCCTTCTTTATGTTTCGCTTCTGAAAGAGCTGGGAATTACCCACATAGATACTTGAAATATTCACCATCTTTGTCTAAGGCTTTTACAAACTGCTTCATCAAGCCCAGTTTTATGTGAAGTGGAGGTAATAGGACTTCCTTTGTGTCAACCAAACTTTCACATTCAATGATTTTTAGTCCTGGTATCAGGCTGACTCTGCGTGGCCATTGCTTCTTTATCCAGTGCTGATTTTTTGCTCTGCTGTCCCATTCACAAAAAAACAGGGAAACTTTGTATAACTGGATTGTTGACCCAACAACATACAAAGGACTTTTAAGTCGCCACAAAGTAGTCAACTATGTTGTTTGTGTTTGAAATTATTAAGAAGTTCGATATTTTGGTATGTTCCTTCAAATGAACCAAATGAGTAAAAGGAAGAGATGCATATATGTTACCATTGTGAAGGAGAATACCTTTTAGACTTCTTTTCAATATTGTTACAATAAACCAGTGAACCTTCTTGCGAAAAATATGGTATAAACTCTTTCTCACGATTTCTGCATAGTAAAATGATGTCCTTGGAGACAATAAGTTCTTAGCCCGAAGTCTGGAACCCAAAATTTCTGAAGAATCCTTTGGAAGGCCCAAACCTCTCACCAAATCATTAAGTTCACCTTGTGTAAGAAGTTATGGTTCACCAGATGTTTCAGGTTAAAAACAATCCCTATCATCATTTATATTGACATCAGATTAAGAATCAGATCAAGAGTCTCCGGTGGAGTAAGTACAGTACATCAGGTTCATGAGCAACAGGTCTTATAGCAGATTGTAGGTTCGGATAAAAAATTTCTTTTTTATTTCGAGTGTTGTAGCCTTGCAGTTACATAAGCAAAAACAGTAGTCATCTTTATGGTTTCTAGGCTCACGCCAGACCATTGGAATTTCAAAAGGCAAAGACTTTTTCTTACCTTTAGTTCATTGTCTCAACTCTTCCACAGAAATGGTGCAACTTTTGTGCGGATCCCATGAATTGTCTTGGTCCCCAAGTTTTATTATAAAATACGCGTAATACGCCATTTTCACGAATTCTGTAATGTTTG
>NW_013666145.1:151421-179728 GCF_000517525.1 Limulus polyphemus
GTTGTAGCCTTGCAGTTACATGAGCAAAAACAGTAGTCATCTTTATGGTTTTTAGGCTCACGCCAGACCATTGGAATTTCAAAAGGAAAATACTTTTTCTTACCTTTAGTCCATTGTCTCAACTCTTCCACAGAAATGGTGCAAATTTTTTGCGGAGCCCATGATTTGTCTTGGTCCCCAAGTTTTATTATAAAATACGCGTAATACGCCATTTTCACGAATTCTGTAATGTTTGCATTTGTTTCTTTACAACTAATTTACCACAAATATAACAGAATATGTTTGAGTCATTTTCACAACCTCTTGTTGCCATAGTGACGAATAAATAATATTGAAAAGAAAACAATAATGTCAAAGTGCACGCACAAATAAATATTATCAAGAAATGACACGTAATGCGGCCTGTTAACCGTTTATATACTAGCGGTGTGTTTTTCTTGGGTTCTAGAACTATCGATAAGACTCTCACGATACATTGGTCTAGAGAAATCTGTAGCCCGATTTTAATGAAAATGGTTCACTTATGTAAAAGAACATATGATGTTTTGTGAAAAATCTGTTCGTGATGGGAAAAAATGGATATATTTTCGAATTCAGCCTAAAGGAATTACTGTAGAACATGTAAAAATTTCAAGACAATAAAACCATCGCAGGCCTATGTTATTTAACACTATCTGACGTACCCGTTCAATGCGCTGGAAAGACATATGTACCTTAAGGGTACATGTTAGGTTTGGTGACAATCGGTCCAGCGGTCTCCAGTTATAAAAGGACACATAGAGAAAGGCTTTTATCAAATGATGGTTTTTAAGATTACAGCCTTCTACTACAGAATTAGAAAACAGGCTATTAAGTATCGATCGTGAGAGATATAAAGTAAAAAATTATGTCACATGTTAAAATGATTATTTTTTCATTCACTAATCCAGAAACAAATACTTGATGATGAATGCATATATCTTGAACGAAAATGTATAGGTACGCAAATTATGGTTATCACAAACATACTGCTGCCAGTCCGTATCTGTTGAATGTGTTTTGCATACATTTCTCAACTAAGTATCAATTAATGTGAAATGGACGACTTCAAGGTTCTTTAACATGTTCATTTCTATTTGCTTTACTGTTGTACTCACGTGTATATTGTTACTGCCATATTTATTAATTAAAATCCCTGTTAAGAAAAATACATTCAGTATTTGTTCTGATGTTGATTGACTAGAAAGGTAAATTGGTTTAACCTAAAGATCCACGTTTAAACGCTGTTCACGTGACAAATGTAACGGTAAACAAGGCTTGGGCGCGTGAAAAGTTTTTAGCCTTAAGATTGTGTTTCTATCGTATTTTAAAAAAGTTTATAAATATTCCATTGAAAACTTCACGGTTCACCTCAGCTACAAAATTCTGCATATTTTTCTACTTCTAAATACGATCTGAGGCTTAACTATAGTCTGGCGACAAGCAAATATACGTCCATCAAGGCTGTTTGGAGTTAACGTCACACATGGAAGGATACCCCAGAAGTGAATGGACCAAACCAAAATCTAAACAGCCATCAGTATCTTGATGGAGAGTTTATTCACTTCTGGGAGTATCCTTCCTTGTGTGACGTTAACTACAATGAGTTAAAAGTCCAATAAAGACCAGCTGGTTTTGAGAGTGTAAATGATCTTCGTCCTAAACGTTATTCACTTATTCGATAATTTGTTTTGTTTTTCGTGTTATCTTGCAATTGTTCGTTCTTTTTTTTCGTAGCTTTGTACGGGTAGTAAAGATATGTCACTAGACCTTTGCTCACATTGTCATAGTTTATATAATAAAATACGTACACGAAAAAAGTATTTCAATAAACTGTTAGGGAAACGAAATGACATAATACAAAACCAAAATTTCAGTGTATGAAATTGTTTTTATTATCTTAAAATTAAAAGGTTTTTACTGTTGGAAATTAAAATTTTTGAGTATTTCTATCTTCCAACCTTCTAACAAATGCATTCAAAATGACATGATTCGTTGTTTTGCTAAATGTAGTAAACTTTTTATAACTATATTATTTTACTATGATTTAATGATAATATTGTTATGCTGTAATGTATTTTTTTTCGTGTTTCAGTAATTCTCTTAGAATAAATTTTTTTACAGGTAGCAATAAATAATATTTTTATAGACAATAGACTAAGCGATTGTGTTTTTCTGATAGCAAAATGTTATCTGGAAATTTCTTTCAAAGATTTTTATATACAATGTAATTCAAATAATTTAATCATAGAATTTGAAAAAGAAAAGAAAAACCATAAATTCATACTGTGACGTTTTTACTAAAATCATTATTTCAAAAAGAAAAGGAATAACAACGCAAATAAACGCGTTTTTTCAAATGTTATTTGTATCATACAACGGAAAATATTTGTTAAACTGAAGTAATCTAAATCAACATTTGAAAAATTTAGTCAAATTAAGTAATGTCAAACAATTTTACCATCAGAATACCCGAAGTTTAGAACAAGAAACTGACTTCAAGCTTTTGTAGATGTTTTGAGCCGAGTCAGATTTTCATTCATTATCTATTGTTCAAATGAACTACGCATGTCTGAACTCGACGCTTGCTACGACGTGAACTAGCAAGAACCAACTAGCTGCCACTGTTCGTGATCGGTGAAGTGTACAGCTGTCAGATCTCCTACATTCTTTGTATTTATTTATCAAGTAAGCCTTTCAGCTAAATATCAAATACAGAAATTATGTGTGGGAGGGATTATTGTTATGTTGTCATTTGTAATAGCTGGAGAAGTGATTGGTCATAAAGGTATGATTTTTGCTTCAAATTCTAAAACTATTTCACTCTAGAACTTAGAGAGCCTGGGTAAAAACTAAAGCTTCTGGTAAAAGCTGGTAAAGGGTTGTATGGAAATCAAAAGTTTTTTTTTTCCAACAGCTAATACTTATATTAATAAAAGTAATTTTGATCTATGTCAAAAAAGTAACAAGAAAAACGAAATCCAACCATGAATATTCTTCTATCAATTATGTATAAAGTAGTAACTGCTCGAAAGCCACAACCAGTCAAAAAGCTCATCAGTACGCTGAACAGTGCGGGAAGGAAGGAGGAAGAAAGAAAAAACAGCTGAACAAATGTGTGACGGCTGAAACAACTTTTGGAATTGATAGCGTTCAGTTCGGGATGTGTTTCGAATCATGAGAAAGTTTTGACACTGTACCTAGTAGCAGAGATTTAAATCTATAAGTGATCGATAAACCACAACCTGAATCTTATCATGTTTGAATGGTGTAAATGACTTGACAATATATACACTGTCATACAAACTGAAATTAGAAAAATAAAAATGACAACCTAAATCTTATCATGTTTGTCTCACACACACTGGTGTAAATGAGTCAACAAAATATACAAATTGAAATTAGAAAAATTAAGATGACAGTAAAAGCATCACTAGATGTAACTACTGCACCAATTCTGATAGGATTTTTGAACAAAAATGCAGTCAACTTTACTGTTTTTGTTTAAGAAAGCATTACCGAAAATTGACTGATAACAGAATGTAAAATCAGCAAAAATCAAAATCTTTATAGTTTCTCCAAGAGAAAAAGATCATCTAAATCAGAAAAGGTTTTGATCATATATGTATTTATATATTGTAGAGTGACAAAAATGTTCAGTTTTGTACAGGACTGCAAAAGGCTTGTTTGTCATAAGGCTCTTTTGCGCTTGCGTACTTTATTTGTCGAATATTTTATTTCTACTTTCTGACAGGTGAAACTTCAGTTTTCAAACCTAAAAATCGGGTACATCTTGAAAATTCTTTTCCCGTTCCCGTTCGAACTGATTAAACAGTTTTTATAAAAACAGCTTGTCAGTGATTTCACCGAGAAATCAGGATGGATAGAATTACAATTAATACAAATTTGGAAAAACGTACGGCACGAAAAGCAAATGAAAGACTCAAATATGAGTGTAAAACAAAAAAACATCAATATTTATTATTTGCACAAAATTGAAGAAAAAAGACGTGCTGGGGTTTGCTACATGAAGTCTTGGTTTTTACTTTATCGTTATCAGACGCTGTTGACCGCTACAGATAAGGGAGAACACGTTTTCGTAGTACATGCGACTTCAAACAAATGTTTTTACCACACTTTCAATTCGGATTATAGTCCTAGTGCGGTATCCCACAATTCCAGGTTACCCACGTCAAATAATCATTCTCATTCAAGGACATATTTACTTCTAGGTTATACCCATTGTTTCAAATTTTTGATACTGCTCCTTAACGTTTAGTTAACCCATACCCCAAGAGAAAGAGACGCTATAGTAACTTGGCCGAGCGAATATAAGCTCTCTGGAATTCCCACTTTTGCACATAACATTAGAAATTAAAAATGTTAAATCCTGTTAACTACATGCAGAAAAAAAAGGTTAAAAGATATTATCCATGAATAAACCTGAGTAAAGCTACAACATTTTTTAATTACAGAACAGTACAATGTAGCATACCTCACTAGCCACGAAACTAGTGTTACTGTAATTTAAGCTGTGGCGTAGCAATTTACAAACGAAAACATGATTTTTACACGTAATATTTAGACAACCGAATTTAAAGACTCAACATTGAACCTACAATAAAACATACAAGCATCGCAATGATTATCGGATTCTGACGGGAAAATATAAAAAATAAATTAAATTCAATGTAGTTAACTCGAGAACTATCATAATGGTTTGATGAACGATTGTGATTCCAAAGACATATCTGATTCGAGTTTTTCTTATGTGTTGTTATGAGATTTTCGATAAAAAAATAAAATCAAATAAAATACTCGCAATGAATTGGATTTTCTTTAATATGAATCGATCAACAACAACTCAAAATATCTAGCATATCGATTTGCCCTGTTTTCAGTCAGAATTATTAGAGGGTGTTCCTAAATAACTAGACTTAATATTTTTATCTCATCTACTGCTTTGTTGATAGTTTCTTTTATTTCAACGTAATAAAACCGACGTTTCGAACGAAACTTGGGAATTTCTTTCTCAATTTATAGACATCACATTAAAAACTTTGTAAAACATTGCTACATTCTCGCAATACTAACAATGGAGTTATGAGTTTGGTTTCATATTTTTGACTAAGCTTACCATGAATATATTTTGTGAAAAAGAATATTTGACACCAAATATCAAGAAACATATTTCATCACTGATATTTTACATATGAGATGGAAGAAAACAATATCTTAGCTGCTTTTATAGACGTCTAAGTGAAAAATAATTCCTTGTACCATCTGTTTACCGTAAGAAAATATGTACTGCCTTAACACTCGTTTATATAATGTCATACCAGGTTCTTTCAAACATAACCTTTTTTAAATCTCCTAAACAGGGCGTATGATATCTGGTCTGACTGCTTCTGTCACTCTGAAATTTCCAAAATTTATAACATTAAAAAGTAATGGTTATACCTTTAATTTCTTACACTCTATCACACGAACATTTTAAAAACATTTGGTGCTTATATTTTAGTCTTTCTCTATAATGTTTTATCTTAACAATATCATTGCTGCATTTTATCGTGTATTCCGATGTATTGTTACCGTTGAAATAGGTCTTCTTTATCAACTTTTGGTTGTATAAAAAAATTCACGATCAATACCTATTGTTGTTTTTTAGTTAGAATACTATGACGGAACTGGAAATAATTCCTAAATGTCCACAATTAAAGATTTTTTTATATTACCGTGTTTCTAATATTTATTATAATCGTATTCTTTCACAACATTGATTACATGGGAATTTTTGTAGAATATCTGTTTAATGCACAAAACATTAAACTGGAGTTGTCTTATTCATAAACTGCTATATATGTTTTATTAGGTTTTAATACCACTAAAACATTTGTGTTATTTTTTTAGTATTCATTTATATACTATATTTGTGTGACAATATTGTTGTTCATAACACTGAATTAGTCATCTAGAAATAATTGCTGTATTGTCTGGCGTAAGAAAATACCGGTAATTAGTTTTTGGAAATTCAGTTTAAGTAGTTCCCCGAGACTTTAATCAAAGTAATTTATGTAAAAGAATAAATAATACATATAATTGCAAGAATTTGTTGAATGTGTAGTATTTCCAAAAACGAATTCGCCGAAGGTTATCACGAAAATGTCTCAAAATTCATGTATACGGGAATTTTCTACCGTATATTGGATTAGTACACCATATAATTACATTAAACAAGTTAACACAAAATGTATGCCAATTCATCACGTCATCAGCCATTATTCTTGACAAAAAATGTTTTGATACGATTGTTTACAAGATACAAGGTTTTTCTGCTGTAATATTCTAACTTTAGAATTTATCCAGTCTTCAATCACGGCTAACCTTACAGGAGTCCTAATCGTTCTCACTTCCCCTCGTGCTCGATGAAAACAATTGTTAGGTCTTGTGATAACGATATTGCCGAAGAGATTGGAATTGTCCTATAGGTGTCAGCGACTATAGTAACTGATGCATATGAAACATGCTTAAATAGTGTGAAATGTACGATTAAATGATGTAATGACTATTCTTTAACTCGAAACTTGAAGAAAAGTGAGGAGAGGATTGTAAGTACAATAGTCATTATTGTTCATGTGTTAGTTACTTGTTTTGTTTCTGTTCTTGTTTTTTGCGTTGATCAATACTTTAAGTAAGCTAATGATACTTTCTATCACAAGCAAATAAGTATAAAGTTTACGAAGAAGTGCCATACAACCTTAGGAAGAATGAGTGACAACATTATATCGCATGTCGCGAAATTTATTCATGTAAAAATTAATATGTAAGATGGACAAATACTATCTGTTACATTCGATGAACATGTCTATTAAACTAAGATATAAATATTTTTATAAAATGAACATTTTAACCTTCAAAAATCTCTTGTGTATTATAAATGTGTCTTTATGCTTTACAAAAATGTCCCTTCCACTCTCGGAACTTTATAACATGGACAAAGCCTGGCACAATGGATTATAATAATTATATTAAGGACTATTAAATAAGTTTAAAACTATAAAGGTTAAATTAATATGCATGTTGAAATACTAAATAATAGTTGTCTAATTAGAACTTAATAATATAATTACTGTTTAAAAAATGATTAACTAGTCCAGCTATAACAAAGTATTTGAGGGATATTACAAGTTGTCAAAGACATATTTGGTTTGATAATGATCAGGAAGACTAAATATTATGTTTGTTTTAAATTTTATTTTAGTTCTGATATCAAATATGAACCGTACAAATATCACTTTTACTGTAGTTATAACAGTTACAGCTAAATATCTAATGCACATACTTTTTTATCACTTCAATAATAGCTTTCGTTCTCTGTTAACATGTACACATTGTTGATGCTATTGTATCAACTTATTGCAAATATTTCTCTGCTATAAAACAGCTATGTTCCTATTCATAATTCATTATGCACTGAATCACATTAGAACAAATGATGAAACACTAAAACTTTTGATAAATGACCTCTCTTCCTCAAGGTTAAAGGAAATAATGGCGGATGTTGATTACAAATATACATAGTTCTGACACTAACTACATTTTCCAATATGTGATTTAGTAGTAAATGCGTAATATACTCGTTTTCTAATTAACAAAAAAAAGCATGTATGAGTACAAAATGATTAGAAAAAAAAAACGAAAACGATAAGAAAGTTCAAAGAGTGGTTTGTTCTTCGGGGCAAGCTGTGGCCTAGTGGTCAACGGGGGTAGGCAGCAGATTGGTAAGTCCAAAATTAGATAAGCTGTGGCCTAATGGTCAACGGGGTAAGCAGCAGATTGGTAAGTCCAAAATTAAATAAGCTGTGGCCTAATGGTCAACGGGGTAAGCAGGAGATTAGTAAGTCCAAAATTAAATAAGCTGTGGCCTAGTGGTCAACGGGGTAGACAGCAGATTGGTAAGTCCAAAATTCGAACTATGATTATTCGCTGAACACACTCCGCGTTTAGCCTGCTATTCGGTTAAGAGTGTCAATGTAAGCGGCGGGTCGTGCTGAATTGTTGCTTTCCTTCTAGTCGCAAGTTTTAAACCAAGAATTGTTATACCTTTGACATGGGCTAGGTGTCCCAAAATATGTCTTACAAGTTGGAAATATTTAGTAGGATTTTTTCAACAGGATCAGAAAAACAGAAGCGCAAAATAGAAATAAAAGTGGACTTGAATACCACTTCCAAACCCCAAAATTCATTGTTTCAACTATTGCGTCTCATTCCCCCATAAATTCTCTACCTCTTAATATTTTCTACTTCTAGACCTTCTGACTCCCCATTTCAAGATTCTTCTTATATTACTTTTTTGTTTAATATATATTTTCATTGGATATAATTTTTTTTCACATTTATTTCGCTTTTCCAGTTCGTGTGTCAAAGTCTCTCAATGGTTCTTAACATTACTTCTTGCACAAACATGTATTCGTGTAAGTCGTTCTTGCATCGAAACTAATCCTTCTCTTTGCTTCTCATAACTTACATATCACACATTCACAAGTGCTATTTCACAAATTAGATCATGTTAATAATGAAGAGAAGCATCACAGGTATGTAGAAAATAATCTTTAATTATCTATTATTTGTACAAGTCGTCTTGAAATTAATATATTTCATCTTACGCAAAAGACTTTAAGCACAAAACTACACAATGTACTCTGTCCACCGTGGGTATCGAAAACCGATTTTTACATTTATAATTCCTTATACATACCATCGAACCACCAGGTTGGGGAGGGGGGGAGGGAGGCAAATAAAAAAAAGGCATTGCTAAATGTAATAAGTGAAAATGCTATTGAACATAAAAAATAAAATTATATTTTGATGAACTTAATTAAAAAAAACGGTAATCAGGATACAATCTACTTCAAACCTTTCTTTTTGAGTAGAAAGATCTAAGCGTAAAAAAAGTGAGCTTGGACGCCCACTTCCTTACAGAATGTAAACTTTGAAAGGTTATCCCAACGCTTTGGCAGTTCAAACAAGTGTGGCTAACGTGTCCTGTCAGAGACGTTTACTTGATAAAAAACTGAGACTCAAGCAACGTCACAAACGTATTCTAACCAAGAAAGTGACTCTGTATACATATAAAATCTTAAACTGTCTCCTAGCTTGACTTTATTCACCTGCCTTGCTTTATTATCAGACTGAATGATAAAAACTTTCTAGACGAACACATCCAGATTACTGAATTGTTAATCTCTGTACATCGAGCTACTTCTGAGAACTTTGACTTCAGTTTCGTAATGTTTAACCACGGTTTCCTTGACCTGAATGACACGTGTAAGAGTGCCCTTGATTAAGAACATAACTTGCTCTCTCTCTCTCTTTATACTTAAGTATGCCGAGTATCCATACAATTTTGAAAGTACATATAGGTCCTGAAATCTTTATCTATTTACCGCTAAGCCTACTTTCATAGAACAGCATTCAGCTACACTTCACTTTGAAACTAGATTTTAAAACTTTGCACTCGTCTTCTTTAATTACTTTAACTGCATCACAGCTACCTTTTCTCTCGTCAAAGAAGAAAATGATTCCCTTAAAAATGTATCCTAATGCTATTTCTTATCACTCAAACAGCCAAAGGTAATGGAATTATTATTTTGAATAAATATATCTACATTAACAAAATAGTCGTCATTTTTAAAGATCCGATCAATTTTAAACCACACTGTGCAGACTGCATCTCTCTTACTTCAGAAACGTAATGAACAAAAGATTCATTACAGGAACTACTTATGTAGTACACTACTCATGTGGCCCTAAACCTAGAACTCTATGTGAGCTACTGAAGGTTCATTCTTTCTTGCATTGGCTAACGTAGCTACAGATTTGCTAAATTTATTGTTTCGATTCTCAGCCTCCTAACTGCTGATGAATTTACTTCCATTGACTTTGTACATGAAATTAGTTCTCTATCATTTCATTACGTTTTTTGGTTAATTTCGATACCTATTCTCTTCTTACCAGCATTTCCGTTCACGAAACCATTAATATCTATCTATCTGGGCCCAGCACGGCCAGGTGTTAGAGCGCTCGACTCGCAATCTGAGGGTCGCGGGTTCGAATCCCGTTACACCAGAAATGCTCGCTCTTTCAGCCGTGGGTGAGTTATAATGTGATGGTCAATCCCACTATTCGTTAGTAAATAGTACCCCAAGAGTTGGCGGTGGGTGGTGATGACTAACTGCCTTCCCTCTAGTCTTACACTGCTAAATTAGGGACGGCATACGCAGATAGCCCTCGTGTAGCTTTGCGCGAAATTCAAAACAAACAAACAGACTGCCATTGTCACACAACTAATATTACTAGTAAGATTTTTTTTTCTTAATTAATTTTTTAATTTCATAAAAGTTAGCTGAGAATAGATTGTGTAAGTTAAGAAAGAAAATAGGTTATGTTTGAAACACGGAAAATTAATACAAGAACATTATTCTAGTAAGAACTATTAAGTGAACTACTGCGCGAAATTCAAAACAAACAAGCAATCTATATATATATACATATTTGTGTGTGTGTCTGTAATCTTAGCTAACTAGCCCCCCAATGGCACGGCGGTATGTCTGCGAACTTACAATGCTAGAAACCGGGTTTTGATACCAGTGTGGGCAGAGCACAGATAGCCCATTGTGTAGCTTTGTGCTTAACGTCAAACAAACAAACTGTTACCCAAACGTATATTCCTTTCTACAAAAATCCGTTTTATCAGATAGATAGTAAAGCTATCAGAAATACAAAACAGTTTCCAAAAAGCAAGACAAACAACGAACCATCTAATTAGATTAACAGAAGAAATAATACAAGGCTTTAATAATAATAAAAAAACTGCAGAGTCGCATGCTTTCTTGATATAGAAAAAAAAAAACATTCGATAAAGTAAGGCACAATGGAATCAGATACAAACTGTCCAAAATGGGATTCCCTAAAGACATTATTCGCTGAGTTTCTAACTTCCTGGAGAATAGGAGAATCAGAGTAAACGTTGAGAGCACCTACTCCGAGTGCTTCACTTCGGAGGAGGTCATCCGTAAGGAAGGAGTACTTAGCCCTAAACTGTTTATCATGCGACGTGCATCTTAAAGACTTGAACCACACCTTCTATTCACAGTTCGCAGATAACGTTGCTATCCAAACCCAACAACAGTAACATACAATATACAACCAATGCTAAACGAAATAGAACTTTATTGAAATAAATGAAGAATTAAAATTAATTTGCACAAACTACAAGTCATCCTATTCAGAAAATAAGAGAAAACAAGCAAAATAATACCACAGTTATTTCTAGACAGGACTCTCTTGCAAGAAGCAAACATAAGCAAAACTACTAGGAATTATATTAGATTCGAAACTAACATGGTAACCGCACACAAACAGCATAAAAAATCAATATCTAGAAAAAAGCGAGTTATCTTAGGAGCCTGACAGGTAACAATCAAGGAGCTTCACCTGAAAATATTTTAAAACAAGAGCAATCAGAGAGATTGCATACCATCTCCCGCCTCTCCTTTTCGAGATTGCATGCATTTATATCGGATAGCATAAAATTTTACCTTCGTAAACTCAGAAAATCCTTCTCAGATCCAGAATGATCAATGATCCGAACCATTTTTGCAGTGTGATGAGGAGTCTCAACCTTAATGGGTCCATGAAATTTGGTAGAAATCTGATCATACTTTACAGAGTTATTAACCTAAAACCGTGATGATGCTCTATCTCCCCATTATAAAAATGCTTTAAGTGATTCAAAATCAAAAATTGGATCTGGACTAAATTTTGGGAGGACTGTCACATACATTCTTCCCATCTTGTGTAAAATTTTCTTGTATATCGGTCTATTAGTTTTCGAGATATGCACTCGGAAATATAGACACACACAGACCCATTTGCAATACCCTCACAGGGCGAGGGTAAATATACAGAATATACATAAAACCAGTTATAGAATACGTCTGCACAGCACGAATCAATGTATCAAAAATACACATAAACAAACGACACCAAATATAATATTATACATCAACAAAAACTTACCGAGTCCTACGCTCAACATTTCTCCATAACTACTCAAACATGCCGACTCTGTCAGACAGAATCCTGAATAACTCGCTTCAATAATATAAGAAAAATATAAATATAAATGAAATAATGAACAAATTAGAGAGCTAGATCATACATGATAAGCCAAACCCTAAGTATCTCTTCCCTCTAAACATCATTAATTGTTTGTTTGTTTGTTTTGAATTTCGCGCAAAGCTACACGAGGGCTATCTGCACTAGCCGTCCCTAATTTAGCAGTGTAAGACTAGAGGGAAGGCAGCTAGTCATCACCACCCACCGCCAACTCTTGGGCTACTATTTACCAACGAATAGTGGGATTGACCGTCACATTATAACGCCCCCACGGCTGAAAGGGCGAGCATGTTTGTTGTGACGGGGATTCGAACCCGCGATCCTCAGATTGCGAGTCGAGCGCCGTAACCACCTGGCCATGCCGGGCCATACATCATTAATAAGATACTTACTAGTCAAACCGTGCTAGGCTAACTGGTTCCTAGGATTATGCGTGTGTGTTTATGAGTACTAAGTGGAATTCTTTATGACCAGTATTGAGTGGTTGGACCAGGGAGGGTCATGCTTAACGTAGACCTCTTCCTCCTTATCAGAAGTTGGTGTTATTCTGTTTATACTGAAACTGATTTCTACATAATATCCCCGTTACTATGTTGCTTTAAATATTGTCTGTTGTCCGCAATTTTGTTTTGAATTTAACATATCCTTTTCAGGCCATGCCCATTTCATGGGGTAATATTAACAAGTATATTTGCAATGAGCTTCGCTAATGTATGATTGCACTTTCAGTTCTGTGCTCATAATATAGTTTCATGGACCAAACCTCGTCGACGAACCACGCGCCCAGTTCAAATCGATCTCCTCCTACACATGGTATGTAAACAGTACTTTTATCCCATTCTGCTTAAAATAATAAGCTTCTTACTTTCTAAACTATTTAAACTACTGAATTAAATTTACTCGTGAATTTGACAGAACAAGTCTTTACCTTTTATACTTACACATTCTTGTAACACTTAATCTTAACTACTTTTCGACCTCAATCTATCAGAAACAAACTTTTTCCTAGGTTAGTCATGTATTTCAACAGTTTCACTCCACACAACTACAAACTTAATGTTGTTTATAATATTTTAGAAAGAATAACGAAATTTGTTCTAACCATCAGTGCTTACTTATATAGCGAAACTAGTCTAAAAAAGATTGACTTTACTGACAGGCCTGGCATGGCCTGGTGATTAGGGCACTCGAACCGCAATATTCAGGTTGCGCTTTTAAATCCTGTCACCGAACATGCTTGCCCTTTCAGCCTTGGGAGGGTTATAATCCCACTATTCATAAGTAAAAGGAAGTGCAAGAGTTGGCGGTGGGTGGTGTTGACTAGCTGCCTTCCCTCTAATCCATCACTTACGAATTAGGGAATGGTAGCGCAGATAGTTTCCTGACAACCTATTGCACAAACTCATACGTACGTTTCTTAACAGTGAATACGAATAACGACCCTTCCTCCACTTTTCTGTTCCAAAATGTACCATTAGTTCTTTGCTGACCTTTCTTGGCAAGCACAGTATAATTCTGATAAAATAAATAACTAATATAGTCAAATCATTTTTATCCTCAGGTCCATCTGAGAATTATCTTTAAGCTCTCTCTTCGACTGAGTAAGTTCTTTAACTTTAAAGACCAATACCTAAACCTCTATTTTCATGGAATGTTATATTCTTATACGAATGATAGCTATCAGGCTATCTATATTGGCAAAACACCATCTTAAAGCCAAAATCCATTGGCATAAGGTAAATAACTTTCTGATATTTGCACCTCTGCTATACGCTAACATTGTGAGAACATTAATAACCCTTTCAATATTCTGACCACTGACCATTACAGCCTTGAATTGCTGATCAAAGAAACTTTTTTATTCAAAAATACCACATTCGGCTAAATATCTCAATAATTTCTTCTCAGATAAATATATCTTAATAACCATTGCGTTTCCCCGTTCGTATGTATATCTCGTTTATTTCAGTTTGTAACCTTAATGTGATGGATCTAGACATCGTGCTTGTACCCACGTTTTTTGTTTGTTTGTTTTTGTCTTTTGCTGAAGATGGACTATGCCTATTCCAAAAATGCCCTGTACAAATAAACTAGATTATATTATTAGAAACGCGTGACGTCTGACTTCCGGAACGTCCACCACATAACTGATCAACACGCTTACAATGGTCATGTGCCATTTACCCTGATGAAGAAAGTCCACTTTCTGAAAGCACTTAGGTTGTTAGGTTTCTTTTCCTCAGCTATACTGTTTATATAGACATGCGACTGTCGTGGGGGCTGAATCAGGTCGGAGAGCCCAGTTTTGATTTTACTTTTATTTTATAACTGTACCTTTTTTAGAAGCATCAACCATCTTGTAACTGAGTACGGTCAGTGAAGTATAGTCTTATAAGTGGAACATTGTAAATTTGAGCCCTCAAATCTGTTTTTAACGTTTGAGAATAGAGGTTAAATCCGATAATGGTGTATCTCTACCACTTTGTGGGTCCCATTTTTGTATATTCTTCTCTTACTAAGATAAGTTTTGCCCTTCGCACATTGTATTTTGCACTTTAGTTTAGTTGTATCTCTTTCATGGGCGAAGGTTTTTGTTTTTGGCCTTGTTACATATTAGTTGTACGAAAATAAAGGTAAGTATATGCCATTTTGATGTTATTTTCCTTTATATTGTAAATTTATATAACTGCTCTGTAACCTGAACATACATACAACTATGCATATATTTTATTCATGAGAATTATTCTAGGAAGTTTTATATCTTCACTAGTTTGTTGCTTAACCAGTGTTGTATACCAAACCACGCTTTATAACTCTACTTGTCTGTGATTTTCAATAATTAAATTTTAGCTTTAATATTTGGTCTTATATAATGATATCCATTTTTCAATTGGTTGACAGGGTGTAGTGGCAAGACTAAGCACTTTTGTTGGTCCATTGCTCTAGCAGGGTCGTGATGGAGGGTAGATGTACCTTGCTCACAGAATGTTAATCGTAATTTATAATAACGGTTTGCATATTCTAATATCGCGGAGTGTTGTCGTAAATGTAAAGCATGGCATAATGAGCAATAAAATTAGTACTTATATGATGGGTTCATGGCAAACTCCCGACTATTCACAGTGCAATGCCGTCAAGGAGTGCTTATGACTGGAGGTTTAGTAACTGATCTTTACCAACAAAAAATTTTATCCGGTGAGATTGCTAAATATCGTAGAGCCAAAGAGTCTTTTATTTCAATTAATTAAACAAATAGCTACATATTTAACTTCCATTTTAATTATAATTCAAACCAACTCAGAACAAATTCTCATTGCTTCCATCATTACTTATGTTTGTATTTTTCAAAGGAATAAAGCTTGAATATCCTTAAGAAACGAATAAATCATCTTAACTCAAAAGAAAACAAATATATCTATATGTCTTACATAAAAACCTAAGAGTTTTCAACTCAAGAAGTAAATATATATAATTTTCAAATATTCGGTATTTGGTCCCTCCTTTTTATCTTTCTAACTTAGTACACGAAATTCCTGTTTAATTGCATTCCTATCAAGAAAGTCAAAACTAAAAACTCCTGTTGTCTAAAGACAGTTTGTGACTTTGCGGAGATTTTCCAGAACACATCTCAGCTTTTTATACAAAGCAAAAATAAAGCATTATTGTTATTTTTTTTTAATTTAATGGCTTTATTATTAAATTCTGTACATTTCTGACAGTTTTAATTATTTGTATTAATAGTTTTTTTTTAATATCAAAAAGTATGTAACTTGTAATATTGGCACATTTTATTCATATATTATGGTCGTTGTAAGAACTCTGAAACACCTGTAAAAATTAAAGTCCAGGTTCAAGCAGTAATACGGTATTAATAAGATAAGCTATTGATATAGATTTATTTTTATTTATTCGCATTGTCTTTTAAATACTATTTCTATATTCCTTTAGGTAGACGTATGCAAGTAGCTGTATTATAAAAAGGGTAACTGGAAGAATAACGCTGAAATACTTATAACATTTCCTTGCTCCGTTTACAAGTTATCTAGACTAGGAAAAAAATATTGAGTATACAATATAAACGAAACGTTGTTAACAGACCGGAAGAAACTCAAATAGAAAATACATTTGTGTATTGGCATTAAGCATTAACACTGGAAGACGGCTAACATGTCAAAGGAAGACAAGAATCCTCTGCTAGAACAGGAGTCTTTTGAGAAGAAACAGTACAAGTCTGTGGAAGATCAAAAGGAAACACTTTATGGCAGCAATAAACTCTCACAGAACGACAACATTTTGGAGAGTAAACAAAAGAATAAAAAGTTCACACCTCAACAGTGGGCAACGCTCCTTACCCTTGCATTTGGAAATTTTTGCATAGGAGCAACTATTTCGCTCCAAGCTCCATTTTTTCCTCAAGAGGTAAGTTCCGTTTAAAAAGTGATTTAAAAACAAATAGTTCTTCAATTACTTTCATTTAAAAGACACCTGTTTACTGAAGTTTGGCTAAACCTAAGTTCAACCAAAAAGTTATTTATGAAATGTTTTGTATACCAGAATAAATAGAAAAAGTTTTAAATAAATGATATTTCATAAGCTTTTTCTATATCAAGTATTTCAAATACTGAAAAGAATATGTACCTTTAAAAAAGGGATGACACAGATCAATCACTCCAAATTTTTAAATCTTTGATTGTTAGAACATAACAAAAAATTAAATGATCTCTGATAATTTAAGATACGGACATGGTTGTAATGATAAGCTTTATAATTAAAAATTAATGCACTTGCTTATAAGAACATACGAAAGAGTACTTGATCTAAAGAGATCACTCTCACGCAGCACAACAAAAAATAAAATGAGATGATCAAAAGCAAGTTACTGTAGTTTAAGAAATATTCATACTGTATCTGTGATTCCAAAATTTAAATCTATTACCTTTAGCATTAAAGTTCGTATTTCCAACTATTCCATCTTACCACTAAGTCAGACTTACCCATATAAAATTTCCGATTCAAAGTTTAAAACCTCTACTGTAGTTTCGTTAGAAAGGCGTTATTCTTATGCCCCATTTCGGACTTATTTCTCAACAGTACTTCATATGAGAGTTATATATAATGTTACAATAACTTAACTTGAAACTTGCTATAAGCAAAACCTAGAACTTCTTTTTGCTCTTTTCACCACATGAACAATAAGCTTTAAATGTGCTTTTTTTAACAATCATACCTAAAATGTTCGCTCTTTCTACATTCCTATGACTTTCATGGACGAAATGTCACTTTTAAATTGAGATAGCTTAAGATGCATAATTTTATACTTATGTGATTTGAAGATAGTTCTACATTTTCTGAACTAATCATTAAAACTGTTAAGGTATTTTTAAATACAAATGTGTTTTAGCACCTTCAGCGAGTTTACAAATATTGTTGCCAAACTGTTATTCCATCTTATATTATACATATATATATATATATAAAAAGTTGACAATAAAGGTTTCAAACTTCTCCTGATCACATTCTTTCAATTGCTAAGATGCCACTTAAATAGTACTTTTATGTTCATCTGTTTTTGTTTTTATGCAGTTCCATAAACATCCAAAGGCATTCTATAAGTCAAGATACATAACATCAATTAGGGTGATTTAGTCCAGGAAAGCGGAAGGCCTATGAATAAAATTCTTGGTTGCAAAACAAGAAAGCCCATCTCCCAAAATCATTCTGAGAAACGTTAACGAAATACTGAGTTTTGAAATGGTTTTGCTGATAACTTTTGGTAATAACTACTAGTAATAAGAGTCAAACTAAAAGGGCTATTTATCTTTGAACTCTCTTTTGACCTTACATGGATGTCACACTAGCAATCTTCTAATCATCAAGAAATTTCCTGGTGTGTAATTAATACTATGCGTGTATATTTTCCTTTCTAGCCATGGTTACGATATACTGTGATCCAAAAGGTAATATTATTATAGCAATGGACTTAACAATGTGATCGAATTACGAACTTTTTATGTACTTTGAATAAAACAAGAAATGTCAAGGATATGTTTAAGCACCGTACTAAATGTACATGGCCGTTCATAGATTAGTGGTTAGCGTTCTGGGTTGCGTATCTGAAGGTCCAATGTTCGAGAGTATGTGCTGCTGAACATATTCCACAATTACAGCGTTATAAATGTAATAGCTAATCCCATTTATAAGGTTGAAGAGCACACAAAGCAGATTCTGCTTGCTGTCTGCCCTCTCTCACTGGTCATTAGTTCAAAATTACGAACAGAATATTTGAGTCCTACGAGCTCTTACATGTTCGTTTAGCCCCCGTACGCTCAGAATGAAAATTCCAATTCAAACAATCTAAGTATTTATATTATCAATTTATCATGATTCGTTATTAGGTTCAAAAAATCATATGATTGTACTTTTCTCATGAGGTTCTATAACATATTACTTGATTTTCTTTACAGTAATTCATGATTAGCTAGGACATAGTCTCGTGTCAAGAAATAAATCAAAACATGCTATTGTCAGTGTCATTTATTTTAATATGGCAAAATAAACAATATGATATGTTAAAGTTTGTTATAAGATCACGCGTGGAACTGATGTTATCCAGATGTAATGTGTGTCAAGCAGAAAAGATCATATATATCAAATAATCATGCTTTTAGATAGTGGTTCACGGTCCAAATATGTTGATTGTTTAATATTCATGGTATTCAACTCACATTTTGTGTCTCTTTACCTTATGAGTTATTAAGCCTTTCTGTAAGTGTTGGAATTTTGGAAATACTAAACATGATTAACTTAAACTGGACAGCATATTTTAAATATTTTATTGAAAGTCATTACAAATTAGAACAACTGTATGAAAGATCGTGTCTTTTGTTACTTTATCACTTTTATCACTAAGGGGTTCTTTTTCGCGCCAGGACCTTAGGCAAATAACATCGTCAGAAGAATAGTAATACCCCACCCGGTGGCTCAGAGGCAAATCTGAGGGCTTGTCTCGTTTTGATACCCGCTATGGGCATTGCACAGGCCACTCATTGCGTTGTTTATGATTATATTGTATAAACGAATAAACAGTCGAGTGTTAAGTAAAGTCTAGTCATTTGCAAGGCGCTTCAATAATCGAACATAAATAATGAAGTACACAGCCATGTTGATTTAATTTTTTATATCATAACCTCTAATGCATTTACATACCTTTCTTCAGTTTATAATTCAGAACGGTTTTACAATAATATTACAGAGTTTCAAGAAACGAATACGTCACTACTTTCGAATTAGAATAAAGACTGTACGTCTAGTAACTTATCTACACAAAAATATGGCTTTCCGATACATCTTCCACTAAATAAACAAAGCACTTGGTAATCACTAGTTCCTATCTGAACTTATGTCATGCCTTTGGTTTTTTAAGCTAACCTTTCAGTATATTCAAATATCCTTGAATCATACGTTGTTTAAAGATATTTTAGAGTAATGACGGTTGCTAATCAAAATGAGTTAATAGTTGGACAATACTGAAGGATAAGAAACAATACATCAGCTAAAACAATGGCTTGAGTAACGACATATTAGCGATAGCAATAACAGCAACAACATTCGCAAGTAATAAATAAGGCTTGCGTGGTCAGATATACATCGTATTTAAACATTACACATTACCATAGAATAACTAATCGTTCAGTGATAGCGAAACAAAAAACAGATTAAGCCACTATGTCATTCATGTATTCTTTCTTTTCTTCGCTGAAGGTACACATTTTAGATAGAAATAAAAAGCTCAGAATTAAAAATAATGTTGTTTGAAATGTACTTGTTATTTAATCAAAATATGAAAGAGAGTAATGTTACAAGAGAGAATTCCAGCCATTTTTATATATAAAAAAGAAGATAGTAATCAGAATTAGTATTTCTAGAGCGATATTATGTTTAAAAAATCTAACATAAGCTTTAATATAAGATTGAACGCAAATTAATACAAATTGTTTTTAAAATGTGACAAGTTTCAATTTATTTTGCTTGTAATTCTAAAGGGCATTAAGTAAAATCCTTACAGTGAATGGTGTGTAGTATGGTGCCAATTTGCTTTTCTTCCGCTCAGCAGCTTAAATTAGAGATGGCATCAACTAGCCTTAGTAGCTTTACTATATATACAAAAACATATATAATTTTAAAACCATCGCTTGGATTTGATAAGTCATTCAATTAAACAACTTACTAGAACAATACTTTAAATTATAATTATATGATAATAATAATAATTAAACCTCGTAAATGTTTAATATGAAAATGACTTTCACACAACTGGAATATATTAATGATCGCGGCACAAGATAAGATTTAGTTTCATTTATTTTAAAATTCATAAGGCTGGGATGACCCTGTGATATATCGTTTTTTGTTCTATTTTGTTTTCAATTTCATGCAAAGTTATTCGAGGGCTGTTTGCGCTAACTGTCCTTGATTTTGAAGTGATGAATTAGAGGGAAAGCAGTTGGTTACCAACCAGCACCCTTTACCAATAAATAGTGGAACTGATCGCCACATTATAATGCCCCATGACTGAAAGGGTGTACATCTTCAGGGACAGAATTCGAACTTGCGACAGTCAGATTGCGAGTCGAGTGCCCTAACTATCATGTCATGTTAGGCCTCCTGTGGTAGAGTTCTAGATTTTGGAGCTGGCAAACCAGATTTGAATCCGTACAAAAGAATATAATATTCCCCGCGCTTTAAGATGTAGGTAGTTTATATGCATCGTTGGTAGTGAATTGTTGCTGTTTGACTGTCCTCCTCTGATTAGTAGCTGAAAATTCGGGATGCAGGCAGATATATTTAGTATTTTTGCTATAAGTACAAAAATATGTATAGAAATTTAAATTCACAAAACTATTATCTAGGTTATATTGTTCAGGTTATATTTACTCGATCTCGTCATTCCCGCTGTTAATGTTTAGCAATTACAGAAATTCGAAATGGCTAGTATTCCAATGCGTAATTCGTGCTAAATTAATATGAATGCTTCCCCTTCCAGTGGCTCAATGGTAAGTCTTATGGTTTATAATGTTAAAAATCGGGTTTTGATACCCATGGTGGGTACAGCACAGATAGCCAATTGGGTAGCGTTATGCTTAACAACAAACAAATTAGCATTCATTAAAGAGAATATAGTAATATTACAATTTTATCACCAGTGGTTTTCTTTGAATGGTAAGAATATTGAAAATTGAAGTTTCTCTAAGGCTAAGAGTTACAAAACTGTACTTTGCTTGAACTATGCGGTTGATGTGGAGATCTATTAAGATAATAACATACGATTCTGCATCTTCTGGTGACTCAGATTATAACAGTGGCATGGCGAACTTACAACGCTAGAAAGCGGGTGTCGATACCCGTGGTGGGCAGAGCATAGATAATCCATTTTGCAGCCTTGTACTTAACTACAAACCAGTATAACGCTAAAACATCGGCCAAATAAATCTTTTATTGTGCATTTTAAACGTTGTTTTACTATTAATTTTAATAGATACGGTTCTCTTTGGAAACGTAAAATTGAGTCATGATTTCAGAAATTTTAATTCTTTATGGTTTCAAAACTATATACAGAATGTAATTAGCATACATGAAATACGTCGTATGTAATTATAAAAATTAACGAAATTCTTCAGTACTTTCCTCATTTCAGTAACTTTGTCTCTAATCCAAAATAGGCTGAAAAGAAAGGAGCGACGCCAACTGAATATGGCTTGGTGTTCGGAATTTATCAACTCACGATGTTTCTCGCTGCACCATTGTGTGGAAAAATTGTGAGTTTATTTTACTTTACTGGATCGTTTTATTTTCATTTATCTTATAAATTAATCAACACCATACTGAATATTTACTTGCTGAAACATTTTTAACGTAATATTCAATCATTTATTAACATTCGGTAAAATATATATTTTTAACAACAGTTTAACGGTTAATATTAACAATTACTCTCACAATATTTAATTATTTGACGATGAAAGTCCAACATAATATAAACCCACGATAACTGTTCAACATTAATCATGTCTCACTTCCCTAAGTAAAGAGCGAACTCAAGTAAAGAATGAACTTTTGTGAATCAACAGGTGAGACAATTTCACCAGATAAACGGCCAGTTCAGTATTTATCAGTTTAAGTTGTTTTATTGCACAATTTTAAATATTGTAAAGCTAAAGACAACATTCATGTTTTGCAAATTAATAAGTTGTGTCTAAATAATGGACAACTAGTATAATTATGTGTCTTGTAAAAAGTATTTATGTCCATTTTCCTTCAATAAATTATGTTTATTAGAATTGTAAGTAATTTTTAAGAAGTCTAGAATCTTGCATGACAAATTAATATATAATGCCTTTTATAACAATTAATTTCTCATCTTGGTTTAGTATGTTGATTTAGGCCTAACCTATTTATTCTAAAAATGGCGAGCTAGTGAGTTTTCGCAATTTCTTTATCTCGATGATAAATACGAATATTAAATAACATTATAATTATTATTCTTCGTAGTTAGAATTTGATGATCAATTTTATCAAATTATATTCTTCTCCCGTTTATTTTGTTTTTACATATAATGTTAAGATATTTACGTTTACTAGTTTTTTAACAGTTTATGTGTAAGGAAAATAATGATTTGAAGGTGTATAAAACATTTGAGATAAAATTGTAAATGTTTTTAGATTGCTATAGTGACACCGTCATTCATGCTTAATGCTGGAATCTTCATCATTGGAGTGGCATCAATACTATTTGGGTACGTTTTTGAGATTAATTTATAATTTTCATATTTTACAAAAATCTTCATAAAACATATATAATGTATTAAGAAAAACATCTTCATAAGTTTATAACCCAATTTGTTACATGCATGAAATAGGCAAAAGCCTCGTTTTCAGACTAAAAGAACGTAGTGGGTGTAAATAAAGAAGTGTGAAAAACATTTTAAATGTTGATCTGACGATTTTCTTATATCTGTTGTTTTCTACTAATATTCAAGCTACAAACATACACATGTGTACGAATGCATGTTAAAGAAAGTAGTTTGATTATTTTACATAGCCCCCGATGGCCCAACGATAATTTTGAGGTCTTATAAGACTAAAAATACGGTTTCGATACCCATGGTAGCAGATCATAGATAGCTCATTGTGTAACTTTGAGCTTAACTACAAAGTAAATAAGCAAACAATCTTCTAAATATGATAACACAAACATTACGGATTATATTTATGATAACTGTGGAGCCTAGCTCTCATGTGAGTGTAAAAATGTTAAAGGGTCTAGTTGATTTTTTAATTGCAAGGACGTGTATTCGAACATGTATTGTGAATTTTATCATGATCGAACCAGGAGAACCTTGAAACTTTTCTTTTCCGGATAGAAAACAAAAAACAGAAATTTTAGAGAAAACTCGAAATAAAATACCATCAGTCCTAACAAACGGAAAGTGGGACGTTTTTAAATCTTGGATGGTTCGTAGTTACAAAAGGAATTGCGTTAGTAGAATATTTGGTATCAATAAACTGCTAGAAACCGGGTTTCGATACCCTTAGTGGTCAGAGCACAGATAGCCCATTGTGTAGTTTTGTGCTTAACTTCAAACAAATCAGGAAACTTGCAAAAAAATTCAAAATATTGCATTTATAATCACTTAAACTAACCCAGCTAACACACACAACGTTTCTAAAAGGTTGCTGAATAGTTGTGTATTGGTAGAATCCACAACGTCATTCGTTAGATGTTGTGACAGCGTTGTGGCAGTGTTAGACGTTAATCGTGAATATATATATATATATTAATGAAATAAACAATTTATAAAAAATCCAATAACAGTTTACATGTTTTAAAATACTGAACAGCCTTATTCGATATATTTTTTGTATAGTTTATGCTTTTCAAAATTTACAAAAGAGGAAAACGTTTTCACAACGCCGCATGCACATTTTTTTATTGCAACACAAATTGTAGCCTAAGTAATATGTTTACACTTTCTCCTGTGTAAGTACTTGTTATTTCAATTATTTTAGGAATGATAAATATATCATTTATCTTTGATTTTACTGTTTCTAATTAATTGAATATAGTTCTCACGAGTTCTCACAATGTTCTTGGAGTGGAAATGACCAGAGTTGTATTTTCGTAAGAAATACATAACGGCCTCATTTCTTACGAATAATTGTGTTTTTTCAGACGATTCAAGGAATGTCTCTATTATTTATATATTACGATACTATTTTATAACAAATACCTATAATACAGTTGTTTTTATATTTTTGAATTTTCTAGGAACTTATGATCTTCTGTAGTTTTAAATTATGTGCATGCATGCATGCACTTAGTGTGTATTTGTTTAAAGGAGTTTTATGTACTCATACCTGTGTGTTTATTCTACAAAATGATTTTGAAATAAAAAATAAATACATTAACCTTTATTTTTTGTGCATGGGGGAAATTTTCCAGGGGACAATTTCGTGGGGTCAATTTTCCTAGAATCAGAATAGTGTTAGACTGTTTGAGAGCGGTTTCTTGTTAGATGTTCCAAAGTTTTTGTAGCCTATTTGTATCATGGTTTATTTAATACTTTTATATAACATAACAGCCTTATGATAGAGCCTTTTGTAATGAAAACTACGTTGTTTTTCTACTGTTAAGATGAGCAACTATCAGATAAAGCACGACCAGACATAGCAACATAGACTGTAATGATATGTTGAGGATCTAAATTCGTTTTAATATAATGTAATCTGCTTCTGAACTGTGATGTCCAAAAATTAATTTTATGATGATGTTTCCTATATTTATGAATATTATTAAAGATAATTAAAATTACATAATTTCTTGTTATTGTAATATAGTTTTTTTTTCCCTTAAAATACAAACTCTCGACTCTTAATCAAAAGCTTCTACGGTGAAACTATGCAAAGAGTAAAGACGACCTCTATGGGATCAACAATATATTGCAGAATTATATTAAAAAATATGTTACGCATATTAATATTATATTGAACTTTTGAGTAATTTTAGTGATACAAAAGTAACATTTCTTAAAAAAAATCAATCAATTAAATTTTAATAGATATATGTAAAAACTGTCGAAATATATACACGAATATCTTACTTTGTTAAAAATGTGCTAAAATTGTTAAAATTAAAGGACAAACAAAAATTGCTTTAAAGCTTAAAGCTTAAAATCACTATATAACAAATAATCAAACTACATTAATTTATTAGCCAATATAATTCATCAACTATCAAGGGTTTGTCCAAAGTTTTGATTAGTACTTTGTGAGGGGCCATTGTATATATATATATATATACATAGTAAGAAATCCGTCGAATTCTGCTAGGGTCCACTGTGTATTATATACAGAAAATAACTGATCTTACAAATTTTTTAATAAGTTATTTACACTTTTTTGCTGTAAAAGGAGAAAACCTAAAATTGCTCAATATGATACAATATGAACGGTATGAAAAATCCTTTTTCCAGTCTTTGGTATATAGCAACGCATTTTTTTTTTTTATTCATTGGAATATGTTTGTTGTCCATTGGTAGTGGTGGTTTAAGAAATAGCTTTTTAATTAATTTAGACAAATAATTGTTTCTAATGAAATTATTCTCAAAATATTTTAAGATAATCAAGTTTACATATCGCCAACACTTAAAGATTCAGCATTAAACCAACCGCATTATTTTCCTCGTTCAACTTCAGTTGAAATTTTCCTTTAGTCGCAGTTCTTATTCACTGTTGACCTTAGACAGATTCTAAGTTATCCTCTGCTTATAGGTTCACTAAATTCATTCTGCGCATGTCTCTTAATTTTTGAAAATAACATGGATCTTAAATTAACATGTTCTTGTAATGTAGTAGTGAACCAATATAACCTAAAAACATTTAGTGCATTTATATTCATATACTATATTGGAAGTTTGAAATGTAGGTATACGATCCTTATACCTGAAAAAATACTTTAATCTGATAAAGTCTTAAAAACACATCTCAATTCTATTTGAGGGTACGTTTCATGACATAACTTGTGTGACTGATATATAATCAGTGTAGCCTGTTGTTCTGTATATGGCAAAACTAAAGCAAGTTTATGTTTAGCTAAATTACACTTATCTTATTGTTTTAGTAGTTTAGAATTACCTAATTTAGAATTTCTATTGGAAAGACATATTTTAGTAAAAAGTCTTAATACTATCTACCTCTTTGTGAAAAAAAATATCATATTTACTGGTGAATTTCAGACTCAATGAACCATTGTTTGAATCAAAATTGTTTAAAACTTTGATATATAACTATCAAGTTGATTAACCTACAATGTAGTTAAAGTCTTCTTATAGAAAATTTTACATTCAATTTTATCATCTTTATTATGAATAAAGAGGCCTAAGAATGGAAGTTCTTTTTTTTATCGATGATCTACAGTGAATTAAATATTAGCATGTCTATTGCTGAGATAGTTTCAAAAACTTTCAACATGTTTAGATTTTCTTTAAAATAGTAAAATATTATCTACATATCTTCTATAATAATAAAAGTGAAAAAAGACATTCTTCAAGTAATCATTTTTCATTGTGACATAGAACCAAATTATCGAATGATGGGGCTAACCTAGATCCCATAGTAGCACCATCAATCTGGTCATAAATGTCAGTGTCGAAAAGAAAATATAATTCTTTGCTGGCAGAATTAACGAATTCCTGAAACATGCTTAGGAAATCTTTGTAATATTGATATAAAAAGTCGGTACATAAATTTACGGTCTTATCTAACGGAATGTTGCTATTAAGGAACTCTATGTCAAAACTAGCACAATACACTCCATTATTAACATTCAATTTTGTATTTCTTGAGAGAAATTACAATTGAATTTAGTAGTGTATTATTTTATAATTAATGGATATAATAACTTAAATAGAAATCTTGCTAGCTCATTATTGTATGTGTCTATGCCAGAACCCATGAGTCTAACCGGTCATCTATCTTTTAGGAACTCAATACATAATACCAGAATGACAACCAAATGGTTTTATTTAAGAGTATATTTTATTAGTCAATATTTTATCCTTTTTCACTTTTAATAAATATTTTTGAAATTTACCTTTTGTAGTTTTAGTTTGATCTTTACGTAGCTTCACAAATTTATTACTGTCCTTTAAGATTTCCTTAACTTTATTGACATGATCTACTATATTTAAAATAATCACACTATTTTCTTTAGCATATTTTATAATAAATATATTTCATTGTCACTTAATATTTTCAATAGCCTGAAATTCCTCCTTACTTCTATTAGTAGATTTTATACGAGATTTTTAATCATTAAAATATGTTAAAGCAATTCCATTTACTTCAGTTCTTATATTGTCAAAGGTATCATTATCTTCCGCCAAATTATTTGTTTAGAAAGTTGCTTCAGCAACTGTTCAAAGATCAAAAAATTATCCTAATATTTGAGCCCTTTTGGTGGAATGGCAAATTTTAAACCATGGACCAAAACTCATTTTATTAATTCACTTAAACAGTAATTGGAAAAATTAAAAAAATCTCTATTATGTTATATATAAAAAGATCAAAATCTCTTTCTTCACTTTTCTTAACATACTTTTTACCAGAATTTTATTATGTTATATGTTTACCTAATTAAGCAGATGATTGTAAAGTAAAATACTAAATTGCTTTCCTGAAAATATTATTTTAATTGTCATTTGATGGCTTTGTCTGTTTTCAGTTTTTGTTTTACTTTAAATTTAACAATTGTTTTCTGAATTTTAAGAACTGTCTAGAATAGAAGAACTTAAGATAGATAATTTAAAATCAACAAAATTTGATGTTATATTATGTCTTTTACATTGTTCCAGAGAAAAATTTACACCCAACTTATTTTCATAATGATTAAAATGTAACTTTTCTGTTTTTCTTGACAATAATTAAAGTGAAACAAGTACACAGCGTGGTCACAAGTAAATAGACGCCACCTTTTTAGAAAAAATTAAAATTTTCAGTCATATTCACAATGAATTGATATATTTATAATTTAATTAATATCTAGTAGATCTTCC
>NW_013666145.1:180702-202934 GCF_000517525.1 Limulus polyphemus
CTGAAAATTTTAATTTTTTCTAAAAAGGTGGCGTCTATTTACTTGTGACCACTCAGTGTACATTATAATAGTAGCAATAAATTTATATTTCGGAAATTTAAAATTTACTATCAGTATTAATACCACTAAAAATGCATACATGTAAAATTAATAATCCCAAAGTTTATCAATGACCTGTATCTATATCTCTTATTATAAATACATATTCTCGTGAAGTTAGGAATTCCAAATGGTCCGTACTTAGTACACCATAGGCTAAAATGCCAATTAACAAAATAACAAACTGAAGGGCAAACTAAGTCATAAAGCTAATATAAGATAAAGCCTACTCTACAAGGGTAAGCTTAAATACAAACAGTTGTTTGAAGTTAGCCTTTCCTAAAAGGTGAAAGTAAAAAAGCCTATGATAAGTTAACACTATAGTATGATACACCTCAAATGCTAATACTAAATTACTTGCCGCATTTGACGCACCAGAAATCTAACTAAATTTAAAAACTTAAACATCAGATTTAAATATTTCAATTACAATTTAACATAATCAGTACTGCAGACTATTTGGGTTCAGTATAAAACATGTATTGGCTATACCTTTATTACTACATTTATCAAATGGTTAGACTGCAGTTACAAGAACTTATGAACATAATATGAAAACATTATCAGTTTATCTAAGACACGTTTTATTTTTATTTTTTGGGGGTGGAGGTGGGAGATGAGGAGAGATAAAGTCTCAGTGCCTAGGTTTACTAAGGTGAATAGCATAACAAAATATTGACAATATTATTTATTAATACTAAACAAGCTAACACTTTTAACAAACTTCTGTACAAACAGAAATTCAGAAAATTTCAATAATATGAATACATTATTCATAAATAACATAATGCGCTTGTTGTAGAAATTTACATACAACATTTTCTACAACTCTCACCAGATACGTTTACACTATAAAATGTAACATACATTGATCAATTGTTTATACATGAATAAATGATGAAGGTAAGAAATATTTGGTAATATGCATCTACATGACATATTTTAAAACATATGTCATTTTATTTTGTATTAACCCAAATTGCAGAGAAATTGAACTGAGTTTGTTGTGGCAAAGGTAATAATCACGTTAACCAATCCTTTAGTTAGCTAATACAGTGTAGCAAAATCTCCATTTTTGCTGTTTCGTGGTTCTGATTGTTTGAACAACTGTATTACTTTAGTGTAACACAGTTTGATTAAAATAAATCAACTGGTCAAATAAGAATACTAATAAAGTCTGTAAAGAATATCATTTGTATATATTTTCCATCTTTCAGAAGTGTACATCTAAGTATGTGATAACCTGTTTCCTTTAGTTTTCTCGATCGAGCTCCAAATGGAAACCCATTTGTTTATCTTGCCCTGGCAGTGAGAGTAGCAGAAGGATTCGGATCAGCAGCAGCCAAAACATCCAGCTACTCAATAATAGCACTGCAGTTTCCTAACAGTGTGGCCAAGACATTTGTAAGGATATTCTTTTGTCTTGTATATATATATATATTGTAATTTTTTACCATACAGAATCTTAATTGAAGTATATCCACCAAATATTTATCCAATTTATTACATTTCATTAAAGTCCAATATGAGTTTTCACGAATATGAAGAAAAGGGATAGTTTCGAAAATAGTTCAAAGGAAAAAGTTTTAATTTGGTATTTTCAACCATAGTAAATATTAGGATTTGTTGAAAATAAAAAAAAAATGTATTATTGGATCCATCTAAGGTATTGCAAACTGAAGTCGCCGAACCTTTGAATTTTCAGAAATATAATCTTTTATCATTTATAGCATGAAAGAGCCAGTCAATGATATAGAATATTTACCGTATGGTGATTTTTCAGCGTTTTCTAGTGTATTACGTAGAAACGCGTAGTAATTATATTAATAGTTAAGCAGTTTTCTAGAAACAATCGTTTTGAATTTATGTAAAGCCGCTAATTATATTAGGTATGTTTTATACGTATTTTTATTGCATTTCAGTCTTTATTAGAGACGTGTATAGGAATTGGTCTTATTGCAGGACCAACGATTGGCGGAGCCCTTTACGAGGTTGGTGAAATTTAATTATTCTCGAGTAAAGTATTCACATATAATTTGTTTTTTCATTTGTTAATCTAACGTGGTATATGTACAATAACGCGTACACCATATATAAGGTTAAGACCATATCTTGACTTAAATATTCTTTGATAGGATTAGTCAGCTGCAGTTTGAATTAAGCAAATTTTATTAATGTGACATGAACATTTCTGGTATCTCGTAATAAATTTGCTTTTCATCAGTTGTTTGTTACGTGTATTATGGCATGCTAACACTTTGACTTCTCAGATTCAATGCCGAAAGCAATTATATGAAGTAAAACGAGCTCTGATGGTTTAATCTAACAGGTAATAATAGTGAGGAATTTGTTAACTATTCACATTGTCCGATACTACACATGACCCGGCATTGCCAGGTTGTTAAGGAGCTCGACTGACAATCTGCGGATCGCAGTTCGAATCCCCGTCCCACCAAACAAGCTCGCCCTTTCAGCCGTGGTAGCGTTATAATATGACGGTCAATCCCATTATTCGTTGGTAAAAGAGTAACCAAAGAGTTGGCGGTGGGTGGTGATGACTAGCTGCCTTCCTTCTAGTCTTACACTGCTAAATTAGGGACGGCTAGCGCAGATAGCCCTCGTGTAGCTTTGCGCAAAATTCAAAACAAACAAACAAAAACAAACAATCCGATACTACACTCCTCTGATGGTTTAATCTAACAGGAATTTGTTAACTATTCATATTGTCCGATATTACACTCCTCCACTTCTTATCTTGGACCTAATTAAATCAAAGTTGTGATAATAATTGTGGGCCTAATTCTAATTAGGCGCTAATTTTATCGTGAGTAAAAGGAGATGATAGATGATTTAACCCAATGGCTACTACTACGGAGATAAATTTTGTAATTAACCAAATCATCTTGGTACCTTCGTGAGAAAAACGTGGACATTTTTACCCTTTAATGCAATGCAAACATTCCAACTTATCTGAACTCAATTGTGTCATTTTTATCTAAGTATTACGTTTCGTTCTCAGGCCTATATACTGTAACAGTTCTGTTGTTATCAGCATGCACTTTGCATTTTGTGCATGCTACTATACGAGTTAGAATGTTTCCAGGATGTTTTTGAAAGATCCCTTAAAATTTCAGACTTGTATTGATTCTAGATTGGTATGATTTTTTAGGTAGGTGGTTATGAACTTCCATTCATCACAGCAGGAGCTCTCCTTCTCATAGACGGTATTCTTGTGTATTTTGTTCTTCCAGAGTTAGGTAAGCAAACGTTTCTTTTGTAAGCTACATGAAAAATTCATGATGATAAAAGAGATCATAACTAAGGTTTATGCATTAACTCATTCCAGTTAAAGTTTATAAACAATTAATCTTATATTTAGAAATTACTTCGTCTTTAGCACTATCTGTAAATCTTAAACAGGTTGAAGCTTGCTTAAATATGTTCGTATATACTGATATTAAAAATACAGTAATGCAAAAGGTTGGTATGTTAAATGTATTCGTGATTGCACAGACACTACTTTATAGTAAATTCCACGAGTCACGAGTTGCTCTCAAGATCTGAAGAACATAAATTTACGACGAACATAAATTGTTAAACAGTCAAGTATTGAACGACTGCTCTGGAAATTAAACCTGATGAATTTAGAAGCTAGATAGTCAGGCTGTTATTTTATGTCCTGATCACAAAATCTCAGAAGCATAAATGATATGTTGTTAAAGTCAAGACGTGGGCCTACCAACAAATCAGTTAATAGCTCTTGGTCAAATCCACGTGACACATAACATCTTCAAAGCGACGGCCACAATTTTAGACACCTTTTGTAATAGTTTTATAAACATTATAATTTCAGCATTAAGACAAGCTACATCCTTTTTGTTTCGTATTTCTGAAAAGATCACTTCTATTGAACGTTGCTTTTAGTAAAGGCAATTACAAGTAATCATAAAATTCCAATCTTAGCCTATTAGAAATAATACTTATAATACACAAAAATAACTGATATTAGTTATAAGACAGTATAAATCAGTTTTTATCTATTATATATTTATCACAAGCTAACAAAATTGGCTTCATGTATATATCATGTTGAAGTACTTCTTTAATGTTTCCTTTAAAAAAATCATATATATACTTATGCCTGAAACTAGTGCTATCATATTAGTTATGAAAACACGAGTGCTTATTTTTTTGAATACTCTTTATTAACTATCTGCAAATTAATATCAATATATTTCTGACAGTCTTTCAATTCCTTTTTATAATTATACGTATGGCCACTCGTACTAATTACATCATCTGTTTGTTTTATTTAATATTTCAGACAACTCCAAAATACCCAGGAAATCAGGAGATCTTTTTAAATTCTACAAAAATTTAGGAACTGGGTTGGATTTTCTTGTTGTGTTTACCACATTTAATTGCGTTGGGTTTAATCAGGCAACGTTAGAACCTCACCTTCGTCAGGTAGGAAATTAATGGGTGCGTTGCACCTTATATATCACTCACATTCCTTAGGTAAGAAACACATATTTTATTTGTGATTATCACATGTGTTCTATAAGTAGGAAGTTTAATTCTATTTTCATAATATCTTTTGTGTTTAAGTAGGAAGTGTAGTTCTATTTTCATAATACCTTTTGTGTTTAAGTAGCAAGTTGCTGCATATATTATAGATGGCATCGTATCCTTTGATTATTTATTATACGAAATAATAGGTACTTGAAACGCATATATCACCTGTTTTCTTCTGAGTGAAAATATATGCTTCAAACCTAAGCACCAACCAGTTGCAGTAAATATTATCAGTAGGCTTCTGATTGGAAGTGAGTCTTTACACCGAGATCATTACCCACGGCTTTCATGCAGAAAGAAAAATGTTTATCAGACAACTATTATGTGTGTTCTAATTAAGGAAATAAACATTACTATGTTCTTTGCTAGAGATTCTAATTAGACCATAAATACCTTTTTTTCTTCTTTAGATTAATATAAATGCACTGGTTCGTCAGTAAATACCCTCGTCTTATTTGGATAAGTAGATTGTTTGATCCATGAATACCACCTTATTTTTATGTAAATAGCTGCTTTGTCTGTATACATTGTCTTATTTTCTGATATATATTATGTAAAAGAAAAACATCTTTATTATAGATTTACGCGCTACTTAATGATTGTGCCAGAGTGTAAAATTAAACTATTTATACAAAAGTATAAATGGTATCATTTTAAAGTGAAAATTTCTGTGGCCATAACACCCACGTACATTGGATATATTCCGTCTATCAGCCACAAATAATCAAACACCAGATGTAAAACTAGAAAGCAAGCTACAGATTCAATAATGGGTTAGAATGTGGATGCTAGATCCCACTACAACTCACCATGTGAGCATGATAATTACCCTTAAAGACATAAAAATAGAAATGTGATAACATCAAACACCCTCGATTTTTTATAAAACATTATCCCCCAACCTTCACTCTTTTTTGTAGTTCTGATAAAACATGGTATTTTAAATTTTAGATATGATATCATAAAGTATAAACCCACCTCTATAGTACTTATACCCCTATGCTTCTTTATTTGGAATAAGTGTTTGATTCATAGATTTCGGTTGTGTTTTATTAGTGTAAAAACATTTTAATGTGATATTAATGTATATTTCAACATTTGGTTTGCTTCTGATTAGAATAAATTTTTTGTTCTATAAAAGTATTATTTTTTTATGAATTCAGATCGTGTTTTCTACCAAAAATTGCATGTATTATGTCCAAGTAGACTTGGATGTTTGACTTTGAATTTGAATTTAGGGACACCAGCGACCAACGATGGGGCTTATTTGAGAGCTGACTATTTAAGTATTACTTCTATAGTTATCTATGTTTTTTTTAAGTAAACTCATCTCTATTAGATGAAACATGTGTACTATATTTAACTTATATTTTCGTTTCTTCGCATATTACTTGGTAGACTGTTTGTACAAAAAAAGCATTGTGTTTGGTCCAAATGTTCCAAACTTGTACAAACTGGTTGATATTTAAGTCTAAAACTTTTCACGAAACCCAGTTCTTACGCTATAATTTGCATCTCTGAACAAAACTTAATTACCATAAAACATATATAGGTCTCCATTAACCATTTGAGAATTTTTAACAAAGATTTTTGCTTTTTTTGTCTGGCTTTTTTATAGATTACGAATTTTATAGTTAGTGATTCGTAGATATCAACTACATCTACACTGTTTTGGATAAAAAATACATAATTGTATTATTTAATTTGTTTTGGTTAAAAAAAATACTTAGTTGTTTTATCTATTTTTGTTTTGGTTAAAAAAATACTTAGTTGTATTATCTTATTCTGTTTTGCTTAAATTTCAGTTCAATCTAACTCCATTTGTTTTGGGATCAACTTTTGTAATCAGTGGCGCCATCTACTCAATAACAGCACCTATCTGGGGCTGGATTTGTGATCGTCTGGTAAGCTATACCATTTAAACCTACAATTTTTATAATTTTATATGAAATTAGAAACCACTATTACAAACGTAAAATTTCTCACAAAAGTTTTTTATTAGGGAAAGAGATAAAACATTAAATATAAATAATGAAAAATTTCGCATGCATGAAGTGGTAGGGCCTAGTGGTTAGCGTGTCACACTGTGGATCCCAAGATTCATGACTCGCATCCCTTTGCCACAAAAAAATACGCTTCGCATTTTGTGCACTGTAAGAGCAACGATGAAATTCCATTATATGGCCAGACAAAAATTATCCCAAGAGTTGGCGGTGGGTGCTATTGACTAGATATTTTCCATTTAGTCTATCAGTTCAAATTGGGAACAGCTTTACGTGGGTAGTTCGTGTTCGCAAATTCTAATAAAATAGAATATTTAATGACAGTGGTCTGAACAGTGTCTTGCTTATTGTTCCGTTAATTTTGGACTTGCGTGCTGTCACTCTTGTTAACCGTTGCAAAGCTATAATTATTCTACGTATAATGCATTATGATTATAAAAATGCATAAAAAAATTAATAAAACATTATAAAAACTGTGTGTTTTACTACGTTTAACACTTGTACAGAGTTTGCACAAGTTAATTTGGGTATGAACGTATAGGTGATGGGAAACTATACAATCTACAGCTTTATCAGTTGGTATACACATATATGAAAACACACGTGAACACATCTATCAAAGAAATGCTATAGGAGTACTGAAAGGTGATCATAAAGCTAATTTGTTAGTTTGGTGTTAATCGCAAAGCTACATAATGGCAATCTGTACTGTGTCCATTACGAATATCGAAACCCATAAGCCCGAAGACTTACTGTTTAGTCACCACAACATACAACATTCATTTTCAACATACGATAGTGTCCATGCAAAACCCATGTTCAAAATGCAATTCATCCACTTTAACAATCACCCTCCCAATGGTTCAGCGATAAGTCTGAAGGATTATAACGCTAGAAACCGAGTTTCGATACTCTAGATCAGCACACCGCAGATAGCCAATCACTCTTCAACGATAGCAGCACAAAATCCAGCATTGGTGGAGCATAAATTATTAAGAAAAATACACAAAATCCTGACACTACTTGTAGGTCAAACTATGCAGCAGTTTGATCATTCCAGAAGAAACATAATAACATATCAGCACCCTTCTAAAATGGAAGCCTTGATCCTGGATCAGTTTTAATGTTCAAGTCAACGTTAAAGGATAAGTCCTACGTACACTACACTGGCCAAAAATCTAAATACAACATATCAACACTCAGGTCGTGACTTAAGGTTCCATAAGGAAAGTCTCGTTTTGGCACTTATGTTGTGCTTATACCCAGTATTACAATATTGGGTTTTGGAACATAAATAGAATAAACAACAGTTAATAATAATGCTTCTATTCTTAACTATTCGGTAAGATCGATAAGGTATCTATGATATCCGAGTTTACAGACTATCAGCTATCTATGATATCCGAGTTTACAGACTATCAGCTATCTATGATATCCGAGTTTACAGACTATCAGCTATCTATGATATCCGAGTTTACAGACTATCAGCCACTATTTCGTTTTAATTTATTGGAAACCTTCTCAGATTTGTCGTAAAGTGAATTCCTTCTATTTGTGCACATTATTTTCAACTTTTATCATAAACTTTCTACAGGATAAGAACCGGGACTTTGCATGACCCTTTTATAACTTTTATATCATCGCCTCCTTCCTTTTCCACAAAATACCTCTGTTCAGCAAGGCAGTATGTTTTGGAATATTATCCTGCCGACATTTAAAAAATGTCTTACATTTATGTCGAAATCTAAATAATGTGTTCTAGTATAAATTATCTTTATATCTTCAGTTTCCAAATATATATAGTTGTAAAAAAATATTTATTAATTATTTGATTATTCAAGCTAATTATATCACCTATCTATGTATGACATATATATAATAATATAAGAATTCTATAATTCTATAATATAGGAATTTTCGCATAACGTTTTCATTGAAATAAAATATTGGTTTCCAAAATTAAGAGAGTAGTTAGCCCTTGTACAGCATGTTTGTTGACACTGTAAAGGAAATAAAGTGGTTATAAATATAGAAACTAACAAGACATTTTATTACACTTTTATTATTATTAATTTTAAAATTAGGTCATTCAATTGACACATTTTTAAGTAAATCGATCGATAAATTAAAACTAATTAGTACGTTTGAAAGAATCTCCGCATATAAAATCGTAAAATTAAAGTGTAGTTTGTACCGTAGTTTTATTTGTCTGTATTTTATGTGCGCTGTTTTTAGTCCGTTTATCTGAAAGGTTTATACACATATATGTATATAAAATACGCATGTGTATGTATGTATAATCGGGTTAGTTTTATAAACTATGTTTAACACATAAGACTTCTATGATTCACACAATGTTTTAGTCATGTACTAAAAAGTGCGGTAATAAAAATGTGCAGTAATGTAAAGTTGTTCATGCTTTTTATGTTTTGTAGCCATCAACTAGACCGATAACATTAATGGGATGTATATTTATGAGCATTTGTCAACTCTTTCTTGGACCAACTACTTTTATGCCAATAGACACGTAAGTAAGAAATAAGAATTATAATCAGTAAAGAAATTTTATTTTCGTACAACTTCAAATTTTAACTTTCATTCAATCCTTCTAAACTGGTTTAAGCTCGAGGTAACTTTTCATACGTGCATTGATCCAAAAGTTCAAATGTTTAAAAAATTCAGAAATTTTACATTAATGTTTTAGTATGATATTTCAGTTCAGATAAATCATTTATTAGCTTGAATCGTCCAAATTTTTGAAAACAGATCAATACAGCGAGAAAGTTGGACCTTTATTTTTACTAAGAATGTTAAAACAATGAATAAATTAATACATTAATATATTTATATTATATGTTTTCATTCGTTTTTGTTGTTATTTCCTGTAGACAACTGTGGCTAGTGATTGTCTCTCTTGGTATCTTTGGACTGGCAATTGGTTGTAAACTAGTTCCTACGTTTATTGGTGCTTTACAAAATACAATGTAAGTAGGCCTATTAATATATGTGTGTGTTTGTTTGAAAAACAGTCTTACTATGTTATTGTTTCTTGGCATCTGTCCAAAATAACATTTGTTAGCACAAAGCTATTTTTTACTAAATCCATTTGAGTAACAAATTTGAAGAAATTGTCACTAAAACAAGTGTAAAATCCTATTTCGTTCGTAGTCTCGTCTCATTTAAGTTGGTTAGTATACATCTATTTCGTTGCTTTTCTTTAAGGAAGTTGCATTTCCTAAGAATGATTCAAAAAAGGTTTGAAACATATATCCAACTTAGGTAACATATTTGCCACTTTAGGTAATCTGATCTATGGTCATGTTTCTACATTACATTTGGAATGTGTGCGTTTTTATATATTTCTCATTATAATAAGACATTTTTTCTATAAATAATCTCTTTCTTATTATACTCGAAGATTTGATTTTCTCAACCTATACTCTTTTTCTACAATAAATTATGTTGTTTCTGTTTAAAATGTTTTTTATTCACTCTCTAAAAACATGTCACTATTTTTATTGAATATTTTTTGCTCAGTTCAATTAACTTTTACATATCTACTATTAATTCAATCACGTTTACCGCATCAGTTCTTCCTAGGTATGTTTAATCTTATTCTAGCAATTCAATGCAAAAACTCGTTGTCAGTTCAATTTGATCACAGGAACTTGAACTTACCATCAAATGTTATTTGAATCAAACTAATCCGAAATAAATACAAAATGTAACTTTTGTTTTTTTAATACATCAATCACAAAAATTTGTTTGGATATTACCGAAAAGTTCTTTGTAAACACGTGCCTGTGTCTAGACCGAGTTATCATACTCGACAAGAGAAATCACCCAACAACTTTCAAATAAAATCCGTAGATCCCAACCTCTTATGAGAGGCTTAATATACGTTTAATTTGAGTTATTTCCCATCCGAATATTCTTGCTTGGGCAAGAAAAATTGTCTGTCAGCCTGGAATGTGAGAGTCCGATTTCGTCTATTATCGTCGTATGGTGTTACTTGTTTAAAAACGAGAAAAATTAAACCTACACGTCCAGCTTGTAAAGTTAACTGATAATTCCAATGTTTGCTACATTTTTCAACATTATTGGTCTTGTCTAGTACTTTTGCATAATTGTTTATATGCTTTATATGCATTTTATATCATTACTGAAATACGTTAAAACAATAGTAAAATATGAACAATCACATTACACATTAAAATATTACTTCTGTCTTCATTGTCTTCATACACATTTTATATCAAATTTATAAACGGAAAATATCTAACACAATTCCTTGACATTTTGTTTGTTTTTATGCTCAAATAGCTAATATGAGTAATAACAATTTTCATATATCTCGACGTTCATTTAGTGCATTTTCGAAGACCTCTTTTATACTTTTATATCATGTCAGCATAAAATAAGGATATGAATGCGTTACTGTAAAAGGTTCCGAAAACATTTTCTACATAGTAGTATAAAGATATGGTATGTCACGTCTTCTGAATACTTTATTAAGAAAAACCTTAAATCCACTTTTTTCTAGCTCGTAATACTGGTAAGATATGTTTTGTTTATTATCAGAGAACGTGGCTTCCCCAACGATCTGACGACTTACGGACTGGTATCGTCAATGTTTACTTCTGCTATGGCTCTTGGGTACGTGATGTGTAGCCGTAATCAAGTTAAGCATTTATGTTATTTTATGCTAATAGACTATTTTCATATTACAAAAAATCATATCTATAATAGTTAAATGTTTTGAAAATAATTTATAAGTCTTTCTTAGTACAAGGGCCTAAGGATCCAATTCGAGACATAACTTTCAGCTATGGATGCGTTATAAAAGTGGCAGTTTATCCAACTTTATGGTTTTACGAGTAATCGTATCATGAGGAGGGAACTGCCGACTGGTTGTCTGTCCTCTCGTAAGCAGTTAAATATTAGTGACGCATATGCCTGGACCTTACGTGTTACAAACCTTGCCGTTTAGCCTATTGTATGCATTAATGTGTCATTTAGGTGAACAAAGAATCTTTAATACAGGCTTACAGTATATCGTGTAAGGTCAATTATTTTAAATTATGTCTTACACTATATTTTGCTTTGCAGAGTGTGCCTGGCTTGGACGTTACTCGCACTTTCTTTCTTCAGATTTTGGTAGTATAGTTACGATCTTTGTTACCATCCTACAAAAATTAAACATTTCTAAACCTTTCCGGGCATCATTTATACGCTATATCGTTAAATGAACCTAATTGCTTTAGAGAAACGTCTCACATCTAAACAAAATTTTTTGTTTTACAATTTTATGTGGGATACATTTAACGGGAAGTATATTGTGTAGCTTTGTGCTTAACTTCGAACAAGCAAACAAAAAATCTTCAGAATTACCTTTGGTATATAGCTTTTGTTAGCATAATCTGTTTTTCGTGATTATTTTACGGATAAATTGCAGTTAAATTGCGTATCGTGCATTTTTTTTCTTTAAGTCCATATTGAGTCCGTTAAAACTAAAATGTTTAAAGTATTTTCGGTCTTATTCATATCTGATTCATCACACTTGATATCTTATTTCCATTTATTTTCAGACCCAAGAACTCCCTTTAAGTTTAATGGTGTACCTGTTTCTTTAATACAAGTAAAAGACTTGTCACAAATGTTTTGGCACACGAGGCATTTCGTATTTTGTATTTTCAACCTGGTAACCCAAGAGTTGGCGCCCAGTTGTGTTGACTAACTACCTTCCCTCTCGTATATCATTCCTATTTCCGGGACGGCTAGCTCAGTTAGCCTTCGAGTAGATTTGCACAAAATTCAACAAGTAAATTTTCAAACTTATGTCGCTCATGGGCTAAACGGGCTTATCAAAAACCTCGAGTTCAGGCATAGCCTTCCATAACTTTGAACGGATTGATGTTGCTTTTATAACACGCCCACAGATAAATGTGTGGGGCGATTTCAAAGGAACACTGAGAAATCGAACCTTGGACCTTCCGATTCAAAGCCATGGGGCGCTAATAACTAAGTACGCCCTACTCAATAATACAAAACAGAAATACAAAAGCCCTGATGGACAAAACGTACAGTGAAAAGAGAAAAAAGAAGTAAAATGTTGGACAATGCATATACGAAAATAGAAATATCAGTACTTAATTGAAATCCTAACATGACCCACACAATAATCAATGTGTTCAATCATATGGTGCTTTCCTCGGCACTCATTTGAAACCATATATTATTGATATATCAAAATACAAAAACAACTCTTATTATTTTATTTGTGAAAAAATGGGGATGTGGGAAACCCAAACTTGTGATCAGTATTGTAAGTAGTTATGAAATGGTAAGGAAAAAGGATATTAAAGACAAAGATTTCGGAAAGGCCAACACCTTACTGTTTGAAAGTGAACTACACCTGATTACAGCGAGTCACATGTTGATTAGTTTACATTGCGATATTCCGGTCATGTTTTCTCGAACTAACTGTACCGCATGACGATCGTATTGCTGATCAATGATAATCCATGCGTACAATTCAGCGTCAAGTGTTCCATGTAAAACTAGCACTGATGATAGCAAAAATGATCGAAGTAGAAGAATAAAAAAATATGCCAGGTATCTTAGTGTATATTCTTTACCAAATAAAATGTTCGAGTACAAATCTTGCCAATGACCTTGCTATGAATACAGTTCTGAACGTTACCCCGAGAACAATAAGATGCACATTTGCACAAAGTGGTTTCAAATGAAGTATAGCTGCTCATAAATAACTACCAAGAAGAGTTAATCAAACCAAAAGATTGAAATGGGCATCAGAAAACAAAGTCCTAATATGAAAATTCGTGAGGCTGTATGAGTTGATTTAACAACTGAGAAGGCCAAACAAATTGGCTGAATTGTAGAAAGTAATAAGTGCTATAAAAATAAGGCGCAAAAACAATAAATTTTGTTGATTAGTTGCCTTCCTTGTATTCAATCACTTAAATTAGGGACAGTTAACATATTTAGCTCTTGAAGAGTTTTGCGCGAAATTTAACAAACAAAATTAAAAATAGTGTTTTAATTCATGCCCCACACGTGACTTAGTTTAATGTATTAAGGATGAAGTAGCCTATGTATTTACATAGTAATACAACACCTTTGGAAGAATATTCCAGAGTCATACTTTGATAAATTATTGTATTGCGGCATCAAAAAAATACATAATACTCTGGGTCAAAAAGATAAATTAATACTGTTCAGAATATTAAAAGAGTCCCAACCTACATATATACATATAAGTAAAAATAAAAATGCCAAAACTGTGTCTTTCAACAAAAACTTACATTTACGTTATTAAACTGCCTATTATGGATTCTTTTATCCACGGGAAACTATAAATAACTTCTGAATATAAGCAACTTGAACAGTGCATTCAAAAAATCAAGATAAGCTTAGTGTATTTTTAGAGTTACCTGTAGTAGATAGTGTGATATACATCATACGTTAACAAAATTGATTTCATAAAATGATTCGAAAAATTAAATATAATTTGATTGTAATAATGATAATTCAAATACTAAGCAGTCAGTAGATATTAGACTTAAAGTAAGATGAATGCACTGATTTATCGTTTGTGCACCCTCATTACTAATATTTTTTAGGTCATAATAAAATTCATTTCCAAACATTCAATGACTGAAGAACATGAAATTAATTGAATTATTCTTCAGATATTCTTAAACTTGTGCATTTTTCTATTGTAAAAATTGCCAATTTCATTTGTAATTTTATTGGTTAATAAATCTCTGAATCGTTTCTTAATAGAGCTTTTGTAGGACCCACTGTTGGTGGCTATCTTCTTGACATCATCGGTTTTCGAAAAGGAACAGAAATACTGTTTGGAATTGAGATAGGATTGGTAAATTACCTTCATTTGTAGCCACTTATTATCATTATTATCAATGTTGGTTTAATGTTTCTATTTATGACTTTATATAAGCTAGCAAGAACAAATTCATCTCATATGTCATTCGTATATTAATCCGTTTGTTTCATAATAATGCAAAGGAGAGTATTTTTTGTAGCCAATACTAAGCTAACATTTCTATCGTATTACTTTTCGTGCGATTAATGGTTCTGAGTTCAGTATTTTATCTTCATTAGTAATTATTATATAATAGTGGTCAGCGTGGTTTTGCACTTTGGACTCGTTGTGAATTTGAGACAGTCCAGCGTCATTCTGTTGTGTCCTTGAGTAGACACTTTATTCCAAATGTTCCAGCTTATTCAGCTGTATGATGGGTACCAGCTGTTAGCTGTGGGTTAGCGATCGACTGCTATCCCATCTAGGAGGAATGGATCACCATTCTCATCCAAACACGTGCCTCGCAAAGGCAAGACAGAGAGTTAACAAGTGCATAAAATGAGTGAATACTGCTGTAAAGCATTTTTCAATTTGTTTTTTACTTTTACAGCAAATATTTCAAGTTATAAAAGCTCAATCTGAATTAACTGGTCAAACGCTTTGGTAGTTTCAACATTATACTGTAGAATTGTTTCTTATTCGTTTATAACAATTTAACAAGTATATCATACATATTCTTCTAGTTATTATGAAATGTTTTTCTACTTTCATAAAATCGTAATTAAATTGTAATTAGCTTCATTTCTTGTTAGGCAAGCGGGTTAAAAGGGGTAAATGGATAAAGATGGGTTTATAATATAAGTCAGAACAGTTTCTGCGATTAGTTTATATGGATTAAACTGTATTTTCTACTTTTGGTTAGTTTGTCCTTGTTGCCGTATACTTTGTTTCATTTCGACTTAAACTTGGTGAAACTCGACCGAGGGAACCACTGATGGATTCACTGACTACTGCGATTATTTCTGAAGGAGTGAGGACAAAATCTATCTCAGTATAAAATGAATGTATTTTAGACTAGACGGAAATTACCCTCGTTATTAACTATATGTCTCGAGAGTTTTTCACAAGCAGAGATCTGTTAGACGATTTATTTCTGTAAGTAAGAATGTAAATACAATTTTAATTTACAGAAAATTGTTTTATGTGCTTGTAAAGATATATCTTTCCTCGTTTAATGTACAAACGCAGTTAATATATATTTAAACTGAGAATAATGATTTCAATTACACTGATATGCCATATAAATTATGAGCAAGTTATATATATATATATATATATTAGTCATAGATAACACTGAAGATTTTTACTTTATAAGAATTTCAAGCATTCTAAGTGAATAATAAAATTTTATTTTCACAAGTGGTATCGAAAAGAGTTTAATGTACTTTTTGTTCGTAGCTTTTAAATAAATTATATTCAGAAAAGAGAAAGATTAATCGGTATTTCTCACATTAAAAAATACTTATTTTTCTATTGTCCCCTGAACAAACATCAACACTTATTAATTAAAGAAGTTCTAAAGATATAGTTTATTATATTCAATATAATTTTTACTCATTCACTACAATCCACTGACAAAATATTAAAAATAGAATTTACTATCCACTTATAAATTTGGAAAACTGTAATATTTCTGGCTATGAACACAAACGTGATATACAACACAAGTACATTCGAGAGCTACTCAGCATCAAACGACGTATTTGGAACATTCAAATATTTATTAATTTCAATAAATATTAATAACATATTTTGTTGAATTTAAAAACATTTATTTTAAATCCGTAAAATTCATATAATTGTTTTTATAAGTTTATTGTGTATTTATTATGCTTTTGTCTCAATTTGAAATATTTTTCATTGACGTCCATTTACAAAGGTTTTCTGTCACGGCTAATTATGTTATTAAGACATATACTTTCATCCTAAAAGTATAATGTTATCTGTTACACTAACAGTTGTTAAGACATTGAACCGAAATTGTTTTGATATTTTGTTATATGAATATCTCTGCGACTGTTCTCCAGAAAATACCATATTTTCGAGCTGTAATCGATTTCCATCCTACAGTTTTGTAGGAAAATAAAAAAGTAAGTGAAATTTGTGTAACTCTCGTATTTTACAACTATAAACATGATGTTTACACTGTTGACACATAATTCCATTTTCGAAGGTTTAACGTAACCGTTTTATCTAACGTCAAACAATTTTCATACTCACATGAAGTTTTAAATGTGTTTAGTACTTTTGAGCTTTTACAATACTCAGTGAAACATCCACGCCCTACCTACAATCACAGTACAATTGAAATCCCCATTTGTGTTGCTGAACTGATAAATACCAAGTTGGCAAACGCACGGAACTATCACTATGTTTAAGTCTTGATGGTAGTAGTTATCCTCGGAATGAAGTTCACATTAGAGAAACAAGTAAACACTAGGATAAAGGTATGCCTAGTTTAAGTAAAGTAAAACGGTTCTCTTCAGAATAACATCTACTTCTCCAGAGTATTAATGTAAACCTCTTGAGATGCAGTAAAGCGGCTAAACACATAATGTCCGATGGTCAGTTACATTAAAAACAATCTGTTATTGCACAGTGAATATTCTAATTACTAGTAAAGCTTTTAGTTCCTTTATCAGAAGACTTACAGTTTCACTAGAAAGATTAGTGCAACGGCAAAAATAACATAAGTAATAATAATATTTTGTTAGGATTTTTTTTTGTTGACCATCAACTACGCGAAGTAGAAGTTTATAATTCTTTATTTGTACTTTATTAAAAAGTAAAGTTGGACAAAATATTACAACTAACATACAAAATCTCTGAGAAACTGAAACAACTTGGAACTTACCAAATGAACCCAAGTTGTCGACAACAACAAAGTGACTTTGAAAACTAACCACGGATTTTAACCACTTTATCTGGTTACAGCCATTAAATCTTTTAACTATGGGCTAAACCCGTAGCGCATGAGCACAAGAAAGTGTTTGGTATTTTTAACCTAGACAACATCTTATACGACCTCAAAATCAAAACGTAGCAATCCCTAATTTAGAACTGCTGGATCAAGAGAGTGGGAAACCAGTCAGCAGTACATATCACCTACAAAACTACTTTTAACCGAATATCTTCATTGACTGTTTCTTTCATTACAGTTGAATGTTCAGCACAGTTTTGTTCAGTGACATAGTGGGGGTAGTTCGAACTTTGGACTTGTACTAACCTAAGGCCACGCCCAAAACCAAGAGAAACTAAATGAAGAATATTTTAATTTGATTATTAAATAGAGAATCTACACAATTCCCGCCCTGCTGGTTTACATCATCCTTTGATTTGCTGTAATATCAATAGTTACATTGGCATAAAAGTCTTGGTAGATTATTTAGTTTGGGGCGTATTATTAAGCAAACAGTTTCTGTGGCCTGATAAAGTGTTATTCTCCCGTTTTATTTGTTTGTTTTTTCTTAGACCATTATTTCAATCTGTATTTTACATCATGAAATTCATAATGTTGATTATTAAGATAAGATTATTAGATTCCCAATATAATTAAAATATAATTCGACTTACACTTTTCTGTAAGTTCTTCATTTATAAAATTCTAAAGTGTTATAAAATTTTAGATAAACTGTTTAATAAGCGTGTGTAAAAAAAAGATCAAAATATATTGCGAAAATGTCTGTGCAAGCATAATATTGATCCAAAGTGTATGTGGACGATATTATCGATCATGCACACGCCATAACCATAGTGGACACGAGCTTTTTCAATACGAGAATGCAGCAATCTCATCTCGCTTGTATTGTTTGAATTTAATTCGAAGAGCACGACAGTAACTGCAGTCATCTTTCTGGGACAGCATAATCAGAGGATTTCAATCCAATTTAGCATTGCTTTATGAACTTAAATACCACGTTCGCCACTGTCTTCCTCTGTGATCTTATTGCAGAACGTATGGGCTCCTTCTGAACACTTCCGGTATCTTATAGAGCATACATCAGAAATCAGGCTTTTATTGCAGCAAAAAGTGACCACACTAAAGTTGGAGCCAGTAGGCCAGTCAATGTATATATATTTCAGTTTATTAGAAAATTATTCTTAAATAACTATCAAAGTCAGCTTCGAATAAAACTTTTATTTCAACTAAGAAATAAAAAAACAAAAAATGAACTATAAGTATGATATAAACTTACCTTAAATTGAAATTTAACAGATTACGATAATGTGTGTGTGTGATGTAGGGAACGAAAAAAACACCTTTCTCCTTAGTTTCTACACTATATTTCGTCTTATTCTGGTTGTTAGCTTTGCCTCTTTATTCCAAAATGGTGCTAATTCTTAGTATGCAAGTTTGCCTCAGCGAAGCAATTCACTCTGCCATTTTACCAGTGTTGCTCTTACCTAAACATTTAACCTCATCAGCAGCTAGTGAAGAAAAACTTCTTACTAAATTTTACTTCAAAGAAGACTAATAGAGAAAAGAATTTTACCTCATAACTCCAAACTGAATGCTAGTGCCTGAAACAATTCGTCCCAACCAAAGCTATAATATAACTAGCTTGCCAAATCTCTTAACTAATAATAAATTTTTAAATCAGAGTTCACGATTATGTATATTTTGAAATAAAACAGTACACAGTATAGACAGCAAGCTAGAATTGCAGATGCTGTTCATATATACAATACAATGACAAGGATCGTCTGTGGTAAACGTAATATTCCCCTTCGCGTACATTAAACAAAATCGGGTTACTTAGTAACATCTGCTTCACAATATTAAGTAGTGACTCAAACACATATGCCTCACAACCATCTGTCACCTTCGTGTAAGCGAATTGCAAATGCAGTAACAAACATCAGTGAAGTTTTGAACTTTAGTGCAAGTACTTGATCACTGTGCCAATCACATCTTATTGAAAGTAGTTGTTTTTTATAGTATATTCAGGTAAAGAGCTGAGATAGGATCGAAGCGTACTTAAATTATCACGATAGAAAACATAAACGCTCATGTGTGTTTGTTTGTGTCTGTGACGGTTAAATAGAACCTATGGATCTGGACCATGTCGTATGATAGCTTAAACAGTATTAAAGTGCACACATACACATATATTAAGTTAAGTGCACAACAAAGATTAAACATAAAAGCATAAAACCATGAAACTTCTTATCTTCACTTAGAAACTCATCTAGAAACATATAAACGTTATAGATATTTTACTACTTCTGAAACAGTTAATACTGCCCATATGTAATGCTGTTATGAGAAACCTAAGAAATCACAAGCGAATATGTTGTATTAACTTAGAAATTTATAATCACTACATGTATTATATTTTTCTCCAAACACAGAATCATTGTAGTTGTTGTATTCACCTATAATCATTAACTTACTACATTTACTCTATTCATCTACAATTACAAATATAGAAATACAGATGTTAGATTAACCTGAATACTCCCATGTAAATATACATACATGTGTGTGTTTATAGGAGTGGTCTTCGTTTACTAAGCTTTATCACCATTTGCCCCCCCCCCCCCAGTGGCACAGCAGTATGTCTGCGGACTTACAACGCTAGAATCCGGGTATCGATACCCTTGTGAGCAGAGCACAGATAGCCCCTTGTGTAGCTTTTGCTTAATTACAAACAAACAATTATCACCATTTCTTGTTAGGAAATGAAACAAGTTGTATCATAATGTACAGAAGCGCTAATCGATTAGTCTTTTTGCTCAGTTCTTACGTTTGTGTTTGATACATTTAAAACAATTCAATCTATCTTGCATTCAATCCATTCTAATTCTCAGCTCTTTCAGCAACAATAGGACTTAATACTACTGTAAATTATTTGTATTTTAACTTTGGTTAAAATTAAGTAAATACTACTCAGAACACTTAATCGATCTATTTTTTTGCATTCATAATACCTAAAACAGAGATTTCAGCAATGTATGCAAATTATATCAAAATAATTGTAGTTTTGTAAATATTAACTTTAATAAGCAAATTACAAGAAAATCAAAATTTTGAACTTTATTATCAGATACATTTTTGCACAAAAGCACCTCAAAAATAATTTTTATCACGTTGTATTATTGAATGCATTGATTTCTAACTCCTATGATTTAAAGTTTGAACTTTTCTCTCGTTCGTCATTAATTTTGCAAATGTTTATTTCAGAATCAGTTTGTGTGCAACGTAGTATAAATAAAATCCACAAAAGGCTAAATGGTAGCTAATGTCAGCTCATACTGTAATTGGTTAATTTTGGAGAAAAGCACACCTTCTGCTAAAGGTCACACCGCGTCTTTACAGTCTCTTGATTTGTTGTATTATATGAGTTTCTAGTTTACGAAGTTTATGTAACTTATTCTGTTAGCGAGCGTACACCTTTAAAATGTATCGTTTACTTTCTCAAATAAATCTCATTTTACGCAAGCCGCTAAAAGTTAGCAAACATTTAACTGCAAATAAAGTATAGGCTTTAAATTTATTAAATAATCCAAGCTTCGCGAACATTCACTAATATGTATTCCTATTGTATGGGGCACAGTGACGTAAGAATATTTGTCACGAGATATATTTTGTTTGTTTGTTTGTAATTAAGCACAAAGCTACACAATGGGCTATCTGTGCTCTGCCCACCACGGGTATCGAAACCCGGATTCTAGCGTTCTAAATCCGCAGACATAAGATGGATGTGATGGACATAGTGTGGTTGAAATACTATTATACATTTAAAAACGTGGGAAGACTATGTGCAGAAAATACTTGCGGGTTGATTTGTACAGAGATTCTAAAACAAACATAAAATCATGATTTAAAATTAAATAAATTAAGGTAAGTACAAAAAATACCACAAGAATGTTTTTTTCTAAAAATCTTAAAAACTTTTTTTTGGGGGGGTATATAATACGAAAAATAAATTTTGCTACATATTTTCAAATATTGAATTACTTGTTAGGGAAATAATTGTGTTTAATTACAATATTTGTTGTTTATTATATGTTACCTACTTGCCCCCTAGTGGCACAGCAGCCCGACGACGCGTTTCATTCAATGCAACACTAGCGGAAAAGGTATGTGATTAAAAACACAATCATCCTTATGTTATTATCTTATGATAGTTTATTATAATCACGTGTCACCAGCTGAAAACAAAAACACAAAAAAAAAACCGGTGTTAACATCAAAACAATTTGGTCGTTTAGTTCAGTAGCGAGTCTCTAGTTTGGTCGCTTAGTTCAGTAGCGAGTCTCTAGTTTGGTCGCTTAGTTCAGTAGCGAGTCTCTAACTTGGTCGTTTAGCTCAGTAGCGAGTCTCTAGCTTGGTCGTTTAGTTCAGTAGCGAGTCTCTAGTTTGGTCGCTTAGTTCAGTAGCGAGTCTCTAGTTTGGTCGCTTAGTTCAGTAGCGAGTCTCTAACTTGGTCGTTTATCTCAGTAGCGAGTCTCTAACTTGGTCGTTTAGTTCAGTAGTGAGTCTCTAGTTTGGTCGCTTAGTTCAGTAGCGAGTCTCTAGTTTGGTCGCTTAGTTCAGTAGCGAGTCTCTAGTTTGGTCGCTTAGTTCAGTAGCGAGTCTCTAGTTTGGTCGCTTAGGTTCAGTAGCGAGTCTCTAACTTGGTCGTTTAGTTCAGTAGCGAGTCTCT
>NW_013666145.1:203898-205552 GCF_000517525.1 Limulus polyphemus
CTAAATCCGCAGACATACCGCTGTGCCACTGGGGGGCATTTTTTTTCTTGTTACCAAACTAAATCACTTTATTCATTCACTAACCAATTAACGGATATCAAGAATTTCCTAAATTTTTAGTAATAGTCCTCACCGCTGTGGTATTATTGAAAGTGAGATTAATAAAGTTTTTTATGTAACTGTGTTGACTCTAAAGCTACTAGTAATAAATTCCCACAAAACAAATGTGGTGAAACACCGATAAACAACTGGCTGAAAATCACGCACATCAGTTAAGCCGTCATCTTGTGAAAAGAAACGTTAAGAAGTTTTGGTATCTTCGTTATCAGCGCTAACAAAAAAAAAACTGTAGTATAAGTCGAAGATAAGTAGCACAAAAGTTTAAAACAACAGGAAACAGGTGTATCTTTTTGACGTTCAGTGTATATATACATTTGAAATGTTAATGACTTCGTCGCAGCAACTCTGTTGACAGCATTGACGTTTTCTACGCCAAGACAGTTGTTACAAGCAACATATGTGTATAAAATGTAAGAAGCTTTCCATAAAACTTACAAGAAAAACATTAATATACTATTTCAAATACTTCGTGATATATATATATATGTATAGCTAAATAGTTACAACTAACTAAGCTTTCGATGCCAGACTTAGTACCATACTAATCTGTAAAACATAAGCGATGTTAGCTTATATATTTTTTTATACTTAAAATTATGTTACAATTGATTATATAATTTAAAAATCCAAACCGAAAAGCAAATATTTTGTGTTTTTTTCTGGAAATGTTTTAAAGTTTCAAACGGTGCCACAAAAATACTGCAAAAGTCATCCGATTGTTTATGCTGATAGATACTTTATAGTATAACATCAACAGCTATGCATATCACTTGCCTTCTAAATCAACTTGCATATTTACCTGTAATACTAAAACATACGTGTGAGTTTCGGTGGATACATACCAAACTATATTTATTTATAGGTGTTATTTTTGAGCATTTCTTACGTTGTTGTTATTGCTATCCTTGTTTATTTTGTATTTTTGTGAGCTGACGGATGAAGTTAGGCGGACAGGCACAACACGGTAACAATTGGCAAAAAGCAATTTTAACTCTTAGTTTGGAATTTCGCACAAACAAGAACGAGGGTAATCTGCGCTCGTTGTCGCCAATTTACCACTTTATTAATTTAGCGCGTTAGCCCCAAGGCTAACAAATTCGGTGACAGGGATTCAAACTCGCGATTCTTAGATTTAATCTTTAGATTCAGAACTTATATTTTTGAAGTACTATCCAGTCACTTACGACTCAACCAGTTCATTTGTGCTAAGAGATGATTAGGCATGAATCAATCAGCTTATATATCTAAAATGTTCTTGAATTTCATTATAAAATACATTAAAGGAAAAATGAAATATTTGAGAAGAAGATGATTTTATATATGTAATAAAATACGTATCAGACGAGACCTGACGGATGGTAACTAACAGATTATAACAACACAAATTAAAGCAAGATAATCGTAGTTTTTAACTATACACCTGGAAAAAAGTTAAGCACCCCCCGTGTTTTTTTCAAGTGATTCAGATTCGACGTTCTTGTGACTGATTATAAATTACCATTCAATCTAAACGTGTTTATCAAATGAAATTATG
>NW_013666145.1:206493-217662 GCF_000517525.1 Limulus polyphemus
ATTAAACCTTATTTTCAATAAGCAATCCTGAAAAATATTTGGGGGTGCTTAACTTTTTTCCAGGTGTATATTAACTTGTTAAGTAAATTACAAGAAAAATTCAACCGTTAATTTTTATTACTAGATCCATTTTCTGAAAAAAAATGCTTGAAAAAATATAATCATCCCGTTAAACTGTCTAAACACCTTGGTATCTCTGTATCATGACGCAAGGTTTTGAATTATTCTCTCATGCTTAATCAATTTTACAAAGATTTTAACCCGGGATCTCGCTTTTTCATTTCAATTAAAATGTACATCTGTCAGGTTCAGATTCCAACAATTCATAATTAAAATACTTAATAAATACTCATATAACATTTATTTCAAAAGGAAGCAATTATGTAGCAAATATGTGATGTGAATAAGTACCAATAACAAGGACTTCACAAGATTCATACTGCAAGCAAACAATTAGCGTCAGAAGATTAATATTGCAACGTTACAACCTCAAAATAACATTTTTAGACTTATAAGCTCTAATACTTTTTAGAAGTAAAATACATCCTTCTCTGCATTTCTTAACAATTTCCCAGTGGCACAGCGGTATGTCTGCGTACTTACAACGCTAGAAACCGGGTTTCGATACCCGTGGTCAGCAGAGCACAGATAGCCCATTGTATAGCTTTGTGCTTAAATGCAAGCAAACAAAAAATCCTAACAATGGCGTAATCTTATGATTTGATTACGGTAGCATGTATATTAAATTTTAAAAATAAAAACAAGGTCAATGTTTAAAATGCACAATAAAATTTTATTTGGCCGACAGCTAAAATTAAAAGACTCCACATGTTTCCGTAGTTTTACGCTACCATCATCAAGAGTAAAAATCTATATGACAAACGCATAGTTTTATAAGGAAAAGGTTTAACTCATTGTAATCTATGAGAGCGATATCAGTATTATACATAAGATGTCAATATTTCTTTCTAAAACTGTACATTATCACCAGCTAACCTTCCATCTCTATTTAACAAAGAATCATTTATTTTACAGCACAAAATTTATATTGATTCTCCAATATTCAATCACTTTGAGTATTAGGTTCATTTAAAATTACTGTTTCATGCCATTGTATTGAATGATCTGTTTCACTAATGTTTGTTTGTTTGTTCGTGAATTTCGCTCAAAGCTACACGAGGGCTATCTGCGCTAGCCGTCCCTAATTTAGCAGTGTAAGACTAGAGGGAAGACAGCTAGTCATCATCACCTACCGCCACCTCTTGGGCTACTCTTTTAGTGGAATTGAACGTAACAGTATAACGCCCCCACGGCTGAAAGGGCGAGCATGTTTGGTGTGACGGGGATTCGAGCCCGCGACTCGCAGACTGCAAGTCGAGCGCCCTAACCACCTAGCCATGCCGGGCCCTTTTTCAATAATGTATTCAATAAGAGGAGAAATTATCTTTTTGTTACGCACACAACTTTTATGTTCATTAAGACGATATTTCAAATTACATTTAGTTTACCCAACACATTTTTTGTTGCATCACACCTAGCTTGATGTATACCTTTTTTTTCTAAAATATCTTTTTTTATCTTTATTGCTTTAATTTTATTAAATAGTTTAAAAATAGGAATGAAATAATGTTTCCTGAATACACTAGCGATTTGGTTAGTTATACCAAATAAGAAATTAGTTCAAGCGTCCATTTCTCGAATCGAAATTGTTGGCATTATTAATTTAACTAGAACGTGTGTTGAAAATTCTTTCTCCAAAGTTAATGAAAAGTATTATGAGTAAAATATTTGATTAGCCATGGATAGTTTTGAACGTATTGCTCTTGACAGTACTTTTGTTGATTTGTTGATGGCACTTTCTTGTTTTGTTTGTTTGGCGGCGTAGAGATATTGAGTTAAAAACGTTTGCTGATTAGCTAAACAATGTTGATCCTTTTAAATCTATTTAGGTTACGTATGAGATTGAACAAAATAATTGTTTTGTTTTACCTTTTTTAGGTGTATTTATTAAAGGAAATAATAATGGAACTATTTCCACGACTGTTTATCGGAAATCATATTCAGTCTTCATGCCACCATTTTCTATTAATTTGAAAAACGAATTGAATTATATATAAAAAGTATTTCTAATGACAGAGATTATAATGTTGATATCATATATACTATAATATTTCAATTTTTATCAAGCAATGTACTAGATTAAACGGTGTATACGATGATAAAATTAATAGTACAGTAATATTACCATATATACAAGGTATAACTAGACAAATCGCTAGAGTATTCAGAAAACATAAATTTATTCCTATTTTTAAACCATTTAACAAAATTAAAACAATACTTCCTAGCACGTAAGATAAATAAGACATTTTAGAGAAAAAATTATATATATATCATATTAGTTGTGAATGCAGCAAAAACATATTGGTCAAACTAAATATCGTCTTAATGAACATAAAAGTTATGTACGTAACGAAAAGATGATAATTTCTCCTCTTGCTGAACACATTGTTGAAACAGTTTTTAATACAATAGCATGAAATAATAATTTTAAATGAACGTAATACTCAAAGTGAGTTGAATATTAGAGATTCAATAGAATTTTCGTGCTGTAAAATAAATATTTTTTTGTTAAATAGTGACGAAGGGTTGGCAGGTGAAAATGTACAGTTTAAGAAATAAATGTTGACTTCTTATTTATAATACTGATACCACACCGCCGTAGATTTCAATGAGTTTCAACCTTTTCCATATAAAATTGTTTGTCATGTAAGTTTTTACTTTTGATGATAGTAGCGTAAAGCTACCGAAACATATAGTCTTTCAATTTTGGCCGTCGGGTCAAATAAAATTTTGTTGTGCATTCTAAGCGTTGGTCCTGGTTATATCTTTAAAATGGAGAAATCTGTTTTGGTAAATTTACGTTATTTTTCATATTACATTCCCAAGTGATGTAAGTGTTAAGAAAAAAAAAGATTTAAGTGTTACATGTTAAAATCAAAACATTCGTCAGTCTCATTATAAAATCTCATTATTCTGAATGATTAAACGGATAATCGTTTTATAAATGGATATTAATTTACAATGTTTATCGTATTGCAATTTCGCTCTGTCATTTTCTCACACAAAGTTTGTTTGTTTGTAATTAAGCACAAAGCTATATAATTGGTTATGTGCACTCTGCCCACCACGGGTATCGAAACCCGGTTTCTAGTATTGTAAGTTGGGGGGCCTCGCACAACGTAAAATTCACCAAACAATATCTAATTTTAAATGCATAATATAAGATGTTACAGGTAGTAATCATAACCATTTAGCCTGTACTTATAGGTTTCTTTTGTATTATTATCCTTATTTAGTTCTCTACATGGTGGGTTTATTAAAAAAGTAATTTTCATTTTGAGCTCTTCAGTTCTTTTCTATCCAAAATAATTTGTCACAAAGCAAGCGATATCGCATAGTATGTTTCTGTGTCGTCAAATCCCTTTTCTCTCTTATTCAGCTTTAATTAAATCTTACAAAACACCAAATTCTCAAAAGTTTTAAATCGAATTATCAAACTAGTAGCAAACATAATTAACTCTTAATGAGTGAAACGTTATATACATATAACACTCTTTGAAATAAAAAGTATTTAAACAAAACTAATGTATAATTTAAGCATAATGTTTGTAATTAAGCACAAAGCTACACAATGGGCTATCTGTGTATAATGAGTCTACTGTGAGAGCATAAAACACTCAATGCATTGCATCTGTCAGGCAAAATGTATTTGGTCTAACCAGCTGCTGTATCGATTCGTCAGCTAAAGTGTGTTTCAACACTTAGTGCATGTATCAGAACTGCATTCTGACATTGTTTTCATTTATAGGTAGTGTGATGCTACCGCTTTTAAGAAGGTATGTAACAATCCTTTCGAGCGCAAAATATTCTTACATTCCGATCATAAATATGCGTTCAGATCGAAGATTTAGAATTTTCAAGGCGAAACAATCTCTTGTACTTTATGATATTGGAAAACAAAGGAATATGGATCAACTTGGGGCACTAGAACCACCCAGAAAGATACCTCCAACAAGACGTATCCTAACCGTGGTAAACAAAATGTAGCATCTTGTAAAAGCCTTCCACATAACCCAGGCAACGGTATGCAGCAAAATCAAGAAGGATCTACCTTTGGAAAAGCGGAATAAGTTCCCTTCATGACATATCAGTTCAATCGTTGCATAGCTTAAGAGCTGGAGAATGAAATGTGTCCTCGTTCTATTCCATACGAAGGCATATCAGTCAAGCCTATGGATTTCTGTGCTGAGAAACTGTTATCCTCACTCACTATATCGATTATAGAAAGCCATCCTTCAGGAATAGAGTGCTTTAACATGAAAACAGTAAGGTTGAGCCTTTTGCAATGGAAAATAGAAACTACGCTGCAGTTTTATTGTTCAAGATGCGCAGTTATCAGATAGAGCATGAACGGGCGAATCGACATAGACTGTAACGATTTGGCGAGGATTCAAAATCATTTTAACATACGTACTAAATCCGTGTATTAAATGCATTAAATCTTTTTATCGGTCACACCAACTCTGTCATATATTGTGAAATATGTTGTTCAAGCTTATAATAACAGTTTCATTACTATACAAGTAACATAAAACTTTCTATTATGAGGTAACACACACACACATATATATACATCTTTGAAGTTATAGTGTTACATTCTATTCCTACAAGATAACCTCTTTGTCTTATTCATCTCGTCGGTAATTACTTCATGTGATATTTATGTCTCTGTATAGATAAACTTCCTAACTCTTGTAATTTTATGCCCTGTAACCAACATACGTAATAAATTACACTTTGTATTCACCATCATAATAAATGCCAGTAGTTCACCTGTAGTCTAATTACATCTATATAAAACGTCAATTTATCACGGAACTTAAACAGATTTACAATGGCTGGTGGCAGCCATTGAAGGCATGGAAGAACATCCGTGATAGTAAAGTGTTATTATGTATGTTTCAGCATTGTAAAGGGTCTGAATTTATTTTGCTCAAGCCTTAAGAGTTCTAAATATGTAAATTTACGTATTTTACTTTTGTATATTCTTCGGTGAGAATACGATGAACAAAGGCTCTTTCATAATTTAAGTAAACCATGTAATTATTGGTACCTGTTATATTATCATTAGTAAATGATAGTCTATTGACCCATCATTTGTAAGCGAAGAAAACGATATTAATATATGTATTCACCCTTGTATGAAATTCTTTATTTTCATAAATACAAATAAAACATTTAAATTGACATATGAAAAATGTTAAATACTTGTTTCTTGTTATCGAATGCACTCTTCTTAGAGTTCTGAAATATATCTCTTTGTCCGTAAGATAACAATAATAATGTTTCATAAAAGTAAAATATTTTTTAGAATTTGTTATTTCTTTCTTTCAATTTAAAATTCACAACTGCCTTCAGTAAAATGTATTGTTTTGTAAACATTAAAATGGCTTCACTAATTATAGGAATCAATGATCTATATCTGTATTCCACCATCTCTAAAAAAAAAACTCTAATAGGAGACCCAATAAAAGATATGGAATTATTTGATAAATTACACTTACAATAGCGGTTTGGGCAAATAGATTGTTGCCTCACTGCCGTAACAATTCAAAAACCATCAAAGAAACTAGAGAGTGAGATATGAAAGATTATAATAGATTGTTATCAATAGAAATATGACTAACTTTTGAAACAGATATCAAGTCTTACTTGTTATATCATTACTAGTCTTCTATTTAACATTTAAAATGGAATAATTTTAACGCTTTTAATCTCCTAAATATATTCAAAATGTGTCACTTTCGTAATTTGTTTTATTCGTGTTACTATAATGACGTAAACTAGGAAAATATAAGTATTACAGGTTTGGCTTATATGTACATGGAATAAAGGAAAAGCAGTAAAAGTTAAAGTATCTTTTATCATTAATAAGGAAACGTGATCCTTATTTATTTTGATTTACCCAAAGGTATGCACGTTTAGTCTATTAAATAACTTCAAAAAGCAGATTTTTTAACGTCGAAATAGAAATGTTAATGCCTTGATGGTTCCTTCAGTTTTTAAATATCTCAAACTGCAGCTTGAATTAGGAAAATTACTTTAACATTTAAGTCTATTTATATGTCGTATTAGCATTACCAAAACTGAGAATAAGGGTTTTAGTTTAATTTAATGTTAGTGCAATCTCACAATAAAAATCTATAAACTGGTAAAAAATGAGCGATATTGTTTGTGCATGCAATTAGTTTCTAATAAAAGTTAAGTATATATAACACCATTCTGACAGATACGTATACAAATAATTCCTTGTTAAATTAAATTTCATACGATGTTCACGTATTTGCGCTGGTTGCTCCCTCTGTTGTTAACAATGTGTTATTCCAGCTCTATTTATCTAATGATAGTTTTTGTTTATTTTTGTTTGTTTATTTGCAATTAAGCACAAAGCTATACAATGGGCTATCTGTGCTCTGCTCACCACGGGTATCGAAACCCGGTTTCTAGCGTTGTAAGTCTGGAAACATACCGCTGTACCACTGGGGGGGGGGGCTAATGATAGAAATTTAATAATAATAAAATACTTTTTGGTCATTAAATAGTAACTGACAATGAGAATAATAAACTTTTTTATTTGTCTTTAAGATATCAATGAAAATAAAATGTTTATGCTAGAGCTACATTTTTCAAGTGTTATCAAATTCACATTTTACATTATTTTATTCGGCTTCAAACAACATAATTATTTCACAGTTGCTCAGTAGAATATTATATATATATAGGTAGAAAAAGGATTATCCAGTTTCTCAGTAGGTGTTGTTTCATATTTAATATAAAAAGATTTTTTTTGAATGGGCGACGTGTAAAACATACAAAGAATACGTGAAAAAAGAGAAGATATCAGTCCGTGTGTAGTCACGTCCTCAAGAAATACAGGTTTCCTATTGGCTAACAAAACAATATCAACTTAATATTTGTCATTGATATCTATAAATTATCTTAAAATTTCTTTTAGTCTAATGTTATCTTACATAAAAAATACTAACAATATTGGCCCTTCCATATAATAGTTGAGCGGCCAAAGCCTTAAATTGTGCATATTTAAGGAGTTTAATCTCTCCATCTCTGATATGGATTCATTATATATAATTAGTAAGTTGAATAGGTCAACTATTCATAGCTGCCTGTTGTACTAACAAAAGTGGTCACTTTTTTTGTAATATTCAAAAATATAGAGGTACCCGATATCTAAACGAACGTAAACAACATGTAGCTAACTTGCCATAGTTGCCTGTTTGAATGCCATTTTAGATTACAGAATTAGAATTTTGTCATCAAAACGTTTTAAAATACGGTGCATGAATAAATAATATATTGCATTATCACGCAATAATACGAAGCAATGAAATCTAAAATCTATACTGTGGTTTACATTCAAAAGCGAAGTAGGAGCTAAACAACAGAAACGAGGGAGCAACCAAAAACCTCCATACACTCCGATCTCGAATGACAAGATGCTTCTCAACCAAATATATACTTATATGTATATAGACATATATCTGGGATAGATTTATCGCTATTTAGATGAAAATTTATAGATACTTAGGAATGTTTCCAAAAATACTACTAGTGAAATTTATGGCAACCGTCCACTTCAACCTGGTAACTGATAGTCATAAAACATATAATTAATCTTAATCCAAACGTAAGTTATTTTCTAATGTTGGCTAAAACCTGAAACCATATACGATGTATACGCTTTTATAAAATGATTACCAATAAGAGCATTTAAATTGTTAAAGTTTAATATATAGTCTCTAGAATTACACGAAAATAAATGTCTTCAAAGTTAACATTATATAAAAATCAATATATCCCTATAGTCCATAGTTGATTTCGATACGAAAACATGGACTATGTAATTAAGTGTATTTTAAAGTGTGTTTTTTATTTCAAAGTTTTATTTTTTATTCATGGTACAGAATATAATCATTGCACAATAATTTTACTGAAACGATTATAGTATTTTGTTTTAAAGTGTACATAGGAATAAAAAATATGCGTATCAGTAGCTTATTTTTAATAAATCTACTGTAAGTTATATGCAGTGAATAATTATGGACTTTCTTATAAAAGATGACATTTATGTATAAAGATATCTAAAGAATAAAAAAAAAATTTCATCTTAATCACATAGCTACACAATGGGTTATCTGTGCTGTGCCCACAACAACCTAAACCTAATTTTTAGCGTTATAATTCCTCAATTTGAGGCTGAGCCACTTGATGGAGGGGGGGGCGATTAGAAAAAATAGGTCAAAATTTAAAACACATAGTTCAAAAATGGCAACAACTGAGTAAGTTAACTTCGCTTATCTAACTATAACTATGATTTAAAATATATTTTAATATTTATTACATGAACCATACTTTTAAATATTGTCTTCCTCTTAAAGCTTGAATATTATTGTCAGTGCATACATGAATTTTTAATAATGAGCACGTATGAAAATGTAGGCGAATTATTTTTTTCAGCATAATCTGGAGTACTCCAGCTCGAATTTTAGCAAGTGCGCTAAATACGCCAATTCCAAATAAAAAAAGGGTAAGATGAAAACCCAAGCTTTTATTAACATTTCAGAAGGTCAAAACTATAAACTATAATATATTACCTGTTTAAAACTTAAAATTCTTTCATGTGTTTCATTTTATGTATATAAATAAATAATACTTTACTTTTAGATATTATGTAATACATAAAATAAATATGCTAATTAATATTGACAATTATTTGTGAAAAACGTAATATAACTCTTCGGATAGTAAAATATATTTTCCACATGAATATGTTATCTTTCGTTATAATACTATTTATTCCATGATCAAGTATATTTAAGATTACAATTATCGTGAAAAGGATTCATAATACTACAAAAATTGTTAATTGTCAAATTGAAAAAAAAAGATAAATGTAAACAATTTTCAAACCCGTTATTGATATTGACGTACTGTAGATTCAGATAGATATTCCACAGTCGAGCAGTAAAATCCGAATGAAAAAAAATGTGATGAAGTATGTTAGCTTTTTTGCCTTAAGGATCTGAACATTAAATAATGTTAATTTTAGAATAATCTTATAGTTTTCGTACACAAGTGTTATATATTTATTTTACAAAAAACGTACACGAAACAGTGTTAATAAAAAGTATGAGAAAACAATGCAGCTTACACGTGAATAGGGATAAATGGAGCAGGACAAAAGAGGTAAAATGCAAAGCTTATAATTGAACATCCCAGGAATCCTACTAATGATAATATGTCCTGTTGGAAAAAAAATAGCATTGTATATTCCATTCACATCGAGTGCAATAACATTTAAATATTTATTTACTTCTATTTTCGTATTTTTACAACACTTTTTCAAATAAATAGGATCTTCAATGAAAATATAAAGGAATAAACTTTACACCAGAATGAAAAAATTAACAAGAAATTATTTCATTATTTTCTAATACATGTCTTTATACAGAGCATAATACTGCTATTATGCTCGTGTCTACCTAGATGGAGTATTCGTGTTTTTATGAACTTCTACCTCTTCCTTCATAACATTTCTAGCAACCTTCAGGATAATGCATGCAAAAACAAACATATTATTTTTGTCTTATTCTGAATCTCGAAGATAAATTACAATATATTATGACAATCAGATGATATCATCTAGAATTAAATATTCCGGCATTATTTTAAGTTCGTGTTTGTCGCGGTGGACAGAGTGCATATAGCTCATTGTGTAGCTTTACACTAAGAAAACAACATCAATATTTTTTTTCGTTAGAATTAATAACGACAATAAATTTTGACTAGAAGTCCCTGATTGGGGTTTGTTCGTCACAGAATGAATGTATGTGGGAATTTTCAATAATATATCAATATAAGTAATTGCTCTAGAACAGTCATTTTTAAATTTGAAATTAAATAATTTATAATAATTTGAAGTGAAGAAGTATTTAATTAGCCGTTTAATAAATTTCTGGATGATAAGATTCAATATTTTGATACGTGTCTCTCTGCATTATTTTGACTAAGTTCTTAATATTATAACAGCAATTCTGGACGAGATATAAAAACTCGATCTGTAAAAATTACATTGTAAAATATAGGCCCCATTTAAAGTATCTATATTCTAGGTAAATCATAAATTGTAAGGAAAAATATTTTCTAATTTTTTGGTTTAACTGCAAGTCAGTGGTAAGTTTAAGGCTAAAGCTAAAATCCTAGATTCAAAACAAACGTCTCTTTATTTAAAATGAATATGTGTATTTAGAGTATCAAAATTAATATTTCTAAGCTATTGTTACATTAGACATTATTAAACCATTTTCGTCCCAAAACCACACTGGTAACTGTTTTAGTTTTAGAAATTGTAGGTTAAAACTATCGTTTATTTTAATTTCGGTTACGTATTCCCGTAAATATCATTATATAACGTAGTGTTCATCTTTTTCGTAAACTGAATTGATCAGTTGTTCTTTATGTGTAAAATTTTACTTCAAATATTTTAAAGTTTAACATTCAATAACAGATTTAAAGTTTTTGATAAAAGATAAAAACGTCTATTTGTGTTGTACAAGTGGACAACCTGTCATTCCATGTCCAACGAAACTGAAATGGTGCCCAATCTGATAATTCAGGCAGAAAAATCCATAAAAACTTCAAATCGAATACGGCGTACTCTGTCTAAAACTTCTGCAAAACATTGATCCATCAATGTACTCAAATGTGATATATATCGCTTATCTATTCTTGATTTCCATAGAAACAAAGCAATTCGTGTCTATGCACTCAAGAAAATTCATACTCTCATTAGCTGAGAATTTTTCATAATATCCTGTAACTTTCAAAAATGAAAATAACATTCAAGCGAATTCGAGGTACAATACTAGAAAGACGTTCTGTAGGACAAGAGTGTCCACCGCATGTGTGAATGTTTTCCTTATTTTATCAAGTACTTCCACAAGAGTTGAATAGACCCTAAACCAGTGGTGGGATTCAAATATATTAACAACAGGTTCTCTCACTAGCAGCATGTAAAAATATTAGATA
>NW_013666145.1:217897-247494 GCF_000517525.1 Limulus polyphemus
CCCTAAACCCACATATAAGGTGATAATAATGTAAATTTTTGATGCATTAACCTCAGTAGCTGTTATGTTCCCTATTAAGGGTAAACAGAAAAATTGTAGAATTTATATTCAATCAAACATACCATTATATTTGTATGATGTTTCAGTTTATCTTTGCTTACCTCAAGTAACTTATATTTATACAGATATTGGGAAAAAATGAACAAATATATATAATGATTTATTCTGAAGTGGATAAAATGTTTGATATTATTATTTTTTTCTCTTATTATCAAAATTCAGCCAGAAAGAAACGAGAAGCCCAGTCTTTCTTGGAAATTCTCAGTAAAATAAGTAAATCTAAGGATAGAATAGGATTCTTCTTTCCCTTTCACCATAATTCACACTTCTGTGACAGAATAAAATACACTATGTTACACACGCCAATATATCGCTTATACGTAGCTTTCAGATTAAACATAATATGCTGCTTTAAAAATAAAATTCACAATCTCAAATGTGATTCGTTATATATATATATGGTCAAGGATTATTACCGATGGATACCAAAAATTAAGTATATTTTTGCATAACAGTTTTCATAAATATGTATGTTAGCAAATAAAGTATGCATAATAATCTAATTGAAAGAGATTGTTTCTTTTTGGGTATTCACGCAAAGCTACACAAGAGTTACCTGAGCTAGCCGTCCCTAATTTTGTACTGATGTATGCTTGAGATAAGGCAGCTAGTCAACAGCACCCACTCTTGGGTTACTCTAATCGAACAGTGTAATTTGACCGTCATTCTTATAACATACTCTCAGCCATTAGTATGGAACACAATTTATTTATTAAGTTGTAGTAACAGGGTGTGAGCCATGGACCCTCAGAACTATTGTCAGGGACGTTAAACACTAATCCGCTTTAGGCCCGAAACAGGCAAGTGGGTTTTTCTTAAGAAAGTGAATTTAACATAACATACTATGACACAGTAACAGTAGTTCGGCCCTACACTTGTATATCAATATCATAACTTAGTTCCAGATTTATAACTTAACATTATTTACCTCTTAATTATGAATAATATGATATCATTATGTAGATACAGTTAACATGTCATGTATATGATATAATTAAATATTGAAAAAAAAAAATTAAGAAAGTTTTTAGTGTATTCTATTTAGTGTTCAGTCCCACAGTGGCTTAGCGGTAAGTTTGAAGGCCTCTAACGCTGAAACCGGTACCAATAGTGGGCCTGACACAAATAGCCCATTATATAGCTTTGTACTTAACTGCAAAGAAACTAACTAAATTTTCAGAATTATATCATTTAAACTTTTTTGTTATTTATGTCCTTTGAACTTAACTGACTTCTTTATTGTCGATCTCTTTGCACAACCAAGCGAAATCCAAAAGCTGTGTCTATCATTCCCTACGCAAAAGATATTTTTTACAACGTTAGAAATAATAATCTATATATATAAAAGCGAAATATGTTGTATGTTTGTCCGCTAACTCCTCTCACACTATTTTTCCAACTTCCATCAATCTTGGCATGGTGACTCCTACGGTTCCCACAAGTAACATGGAAGGGTCAAAATTCTTTGTCCATCTGTCATGCCGACTACTTTGGGCATATAATAATTAGATTAGATTTGAGGGTAAATTGGTAGAGCTCGTGATGAGTAATATAATCGAATCCGGAACACGCGCGCCCCACGCTTGGTATTGCTGGCGCATAATAATTGGCTAAAATTCCCCATTACGTTTGCTTGGTTGTCAAGAGGACACATTGACGCAACATCACCAAATTTTGTCCAATCGGAACCCTCGTCTAAAATAACCCGCATGGTTTAGTCACAGAACATTTCAATTTTGAAAATGCCCAAGTTAAAGCGCCCTTCTTCAGCTTAGCAGGCTAAGAAAGCTAAAACGAGGAATACAGTTCAAAGAGAAAAATTCGAAATCTATATATATATATAAAAGCGAAGTTGTATGTTTGTCTGTCCGCTAATTCCTCGCACACTATTTGACCAATCTCCACCAAACTTGGCATGGTGACTCGTACTGTCCCCAGAAGAAAAATGAAGGGGTCAAAATTCCCACTGGGTTTCCCACAAAATAGGCGCACATTTGATTTTTCAAACAACTTGCAATATGTAACCTATTTCTGTATTTTTATATAGTATTGTAACACCATCCGTTCCTTTTCTCTAAACGGTGAGAAATTCTACTGTAAAAGAAATATTCAAAGCTCATGAAACTTTATTGTGACAGAACCATTTTCAAGGTAAATTTTATTAATGCTCAAATATGTTTCTCTTTTCAATGGGAGGTTAAATGTGCAGTTCTCTTTACTGTGGTGTTTTCAGGTTTATGTTTAATATATAGTCATGATCAAGGAGCACATTCATGGAGCTTCCACCTCTAAAGTGGAGGTGTATACTGTACCAAAAATACTCTTTTTTCATAATACTATAATTCACTGGTAAATATGCTTTGAAAAAACAAACAAGACTCAATAATTTATTGTGCAGTGTTTATCAGCAAGTATAACCTCGAGTGATCATTATATTTTAAGGTTTAAGTTAAATCTATCATTAGAATATGAAACTATTTTATGTTTAAACACAGAATGGGTAAGACGAACCGTTTAAACTTTGTCTACATGTTTCAATGCTCTGGGTTTTAAAAAGACAGGTACATAATATTCCACCCCAGTCTCGGAGTAGTTTGGCATTTGGCAAAGTGCGTGGAAATGTCGGAGAGCGTTTAGCGTGTTTTAAATATCAGTGACATTCCGTTAACAATCGTGAAGTTTAAAATTATCGAACCGGCGAAAATTACTTTGTTTTAGGGATTAAAGAGACTTTGGCCATTAAAAACTTTCATTTGAAATTCAATGCAGTGGATTGCTGTTGTGCTATTCTTATATATAACTGTGATGAACATAGTACATTTATAAAGTACTCATTATTAATATTTCTTTTAAACAAGAGTAGCTGATGAACCAGGCTTCATATTTAATTATGCTGATAAATTCTCTAGCAAGGAGTTGATATAAAGAACTGATCGCTTCTCTAGCAAGGAACTGCTATAATGAACTGATCACTTCCCTTGTATATGATTCGATGTAAATGACTTTAAGCTCTCATTTGATTACTAACCCTTTACGAGAAAAGTAATATGTACACTTAACATTTAAAATGCCAAGAAAAGCCACATCAAAATCTCTCCCAAAGGAAGAAATGAATCACGGGAGGAAAGAGCAGCAAGGCTAAAAGCTGATAGAGTTAGAAAAACATATAGGAGGGGAAGTAAGGCTTGAAGCTGAAATACGTGCACAAGAATCTGATGAATTAAGAAATGAAAGACTTGAAGGAATGAGGGAGGCAGCTGAAGCAAGAAGTTTGAGAGAAACTCAAGGGGAAAGAAATAGAAGGGAAAGAGATAGAAAGCAAGGATTACTTTTGAAAGCTCATCACTATTATTATTATTACAATAGAAATACAATTTATTTATCTTATAATTTCATACTTTTACTTACTTTTTCTTTTCTGTAAGTCTTAGTAACTGTTTTTTCACAGTTTTCTAATTCCTATGACTTTATAAAATTAATTACATCACATGGAAGAGAGAAGAAGTGATGAAAAATGGAAACAAAAGGAAATGTGGTTTATATAACAAGTAAAGAAAGATAGAGAGAATTCAGAGAGGGGAAGGAAAATTGAAAGTAAAGCTATTATAAATAAAGACAAAGATTGTCAAGATGTTGATAATAAAAAAGGAGAAAATACATACTACATTACAAGAAAATGGTAAAGAAATGACAGACACAATAACAAAACTAGATGGAATCTTAGAGGTACAGATATAGGAGATAAATATTTTCGAAGTCAACAAAATTACAAGGACAAAGAAATGAAAGATTTAGACAGAAATCTCAATAGGATGGAAGATATAAGACATGGAGGAAGAAGAGAGAGATTATAAGAAAGATCCATGGATTTTAAAAAATATGACAAAGTTCAAAACACTTTTAGATAAACAGGATCTGAATTTTTTGAAAATTGTTAATTTAACAGAAACTAATTTGCAAGAAAATGAAATATGATTATTAACAAAAGGATTATCATTTACTCCCACAAATAAACCTAATAAAATACAACAAGCAGAAGATATATTTGAATTCAATATGAAATTAAGACTTAAAGAATATTTTTATGAAGATTCAAATACAGATGAATCCTTAATAAAAGATAAATCAGATTTTGATCCTGTTCAAGGAATAAACCCGGAATTACAGTTAATTTTTAAAAATTGAATTATATTCTGTTACTGAAGAACAAGGGAAGGATAATCCAACTTCAAAAGAGCAGAAGTCGATCAAAAAACTTAAAACTTCTAGCTTGATATTTTATGTCTTATGTTTATGTCTTAATTTAATAATTGTTTCATTAAAGTTTTATTCAAGCTGTTTTTAGCGCCTTCCCTCATTTTTGTGTAAAATGTCATTAACTTCTTCTATTTCTCTCTCTCTCTTTATATATATATATATATATCCAAACAGATAGACAGATACATAAGTAGATAGGCAAATATAGATGTTGGTTATGCTTAAATCTTCCTCAGTTAGAAGTATTAAATATAGTTCATAAATAAAATTGGAAATATTGGACAAATTACATGACACACTAGGGTAGATCTGGATAACGTTCAAAGAAAATAATAAAAAAACATTAAAAGCACTATGAGTAAGGAAAATAAATAAGAGATTTGTCAAACAAGATGTATAGAGCGATAGAATGTATTGATATTTAACTTCTCGACCATGAAACTAGAATTTGGTGCATTACTGATAACACAGTACCATATCAAGAAAATTCGTAGAGTCAAATACCCAACAGTACGTTGAAATGATGTTTTCTCACTAGTGATGATATTCGCGGTCCTACCAAGTTCGTCATTACTTCAGGGAAAAGAAATTGGGATTTATTTTACAACACCCCTTATGTATGCGAATTTGTTAAAAACGAAATTTTTTTAATAATAAACTTAGCCACCAAATGTGTTGACGACCCTCTGTAATCAACAATAGTTCGGAATGGTACCCAGATTTTATGTACCTTAGGGAGTACATAAAACCAAGGTAAATTAAACTGAGATGATATAAGATTTCTTTGTTCATTAGCTGTTAAAATGCTGCAGGTTTAGAAGATTATTTATCTTTAGTGTAGCATTGATATTTGATCTTACTTTCACGTAGTTATGAAATATGTGTTCTTACGTTTATTCATTATTCACTGAATAGTATCATTCCAATGTTTTCTGGCCTTAGAACCTAAACAGACGCATCATGAAATTAAATCATAAATGGAAGTTTCTATTATTTTTTATTAGTGTTGCTCTTTTCAGAATCTCTTGTATTATAACTAAGATCATGTTTGAAAATTGTTGAATAAAATGTTTTTAGATGTGTAATATCACAATATTAAACGTACATTTTATTTCAAAGCTAGCAAACAAAAGCTGGTCAGGTGTTTATAAATAATGCATAACATAAAATGTTTATATTGTGTAGGCCCGGCATGGCCAGATGGTTAGGGTGCTTGACTCGCAATCTGTGGGTCACGGGTTCGAATCCCCGTCCCACCAAACATGCTCGCCCTTTCAGCCGTGGGGGCGTTAAAAAGTGACGGTCAATCCCACTAAAAGAGTTGCCCAAGAGGTGGCGGTAGGTGGTGATGACTAGCTGTCTTCCCTCTAGTCTTACACTGCTAAATTAGGGACGGCTAACGAAGATAACCCTCGTATAGCTTTGCGCGAAATTCAAAATAATCAACCAACTTATATTGTGTAATGAGGTTTGAAAATCCGGGCATTTAGTGAGAAGGATAAAATAGAAACGGTTTGAGGCACCTAAAATTACGTTTGATCTTGTTAAACGAGAAAAACATAAATCATAATATTCTTTAAGTTATAAAACTGCAAGTTTTAAGAAAAATAATTATAAGAAAATCCAATAACTGATCACTGTTGACCTTGATACTGTTTTACTTTACTGTTTTACAATTTTACTTTTGAAACACGACTTACAGCACACTACTTTACCGAAATCGTTTTTCGCACGTTTGAATTTTCACATCTGACGTTATAGGTGTAACAACGTTAATTCTGATACTTATTATAAAACAATTAATAATCACTTAACAAGTACAGCCCACCTTAAACTGAATATATAAGAACCATGCTATTTGGTGTAAGAAATGTTCCTCTGAAAGTTATTAGCTTTACGCTCAAAATGTATACATCTTTACTATTGCCACATAGATTCGCAATGGACATTCTTGTTTTATTTTGTTTTTTACATAAAAACACGTCATTGAAATCATATTAAACGAAAGTAAAAATATCTTCTATAATTAAGTCATATTTATGTGTATATAGAGTGTCTATGAACTATTAAACCACTTTCTTAATTAAACATAATAAACAGCCAAATAAACAGATGCTATTTGCGGCGTATAAGAGACTTATGGCTGAAGTTTTCTTACCCGCTAGTTTAGATGGGAATATGTGATGTACACTGTCTCTAAAACAAAGGTAACGGATATGACAACGTTGCATGTCTCAATAACCAACGCAATTTCAACTACTACTACGGAAATGCTGGCATGGGCACCCTTCGAGCCACAAAAGGTGCCCATATCGAGATATACTAACTGTATCACTGGCCGTAGACAAATATGTGGTGTTAACCTGCATTATACCGAATACCGCAATTGCTTATCGTACGTAGGTAACTCTCATTCTACTCAGTTAGTAAAGTGATTCAGTAATTTGGTTCAAAATACATAACTGTTCAGTTAAATTAATGTGAAACTTTAACTACATGTTTATGTTCGTGAATTACAACATACGTTACGTAGCTCAATACCGTTCAGATTCAATCTAGATGCGATATGCGACTGCACACATGCAGACATTACACACGAATCACATATATTTCGCCTTCAAGACATTTCAGAATAGTCCAAAAATGGTTTGTAGCATATAAGCAGATCATTACTTTGTACTAGCAAACTATAAGATGTGTCTCACAACCGTCTGGGTCCTTCGCGAGTTCGGTATGTCAACCAATTAATGATTTTACTTAACTAACCCTGAATGCTCAACGGTACGGCTGAGGATTTATAGCACTGATAATCGGGTTTCAATACCCGCGTTGAGCAAAGCACATAGAGTCCATTGTGTACCATTGCCTTTAACAACCAATAAAGTAAACTTAACAAAGACAGTAGTCCAGTAACAGGGTTACGGTTAAAGCTAGAGCTAAATTAACTTGATCTTTAATTGAAAAACAGCTTCTTTCGTACATATTATTTCGTATAAAAATTCACGTTTACGGAACTACGTATAATCCACAACACCTCTGTAAATTGCTTTTAGCACAAACTATTAATCACATTCTTCTAAAAACGTGTACTAACTATTTTTGGAGCCTTACCACTACTTGTATTTTTGTATGTCAGAAAAATTATCAAAGAAACGAAAATTTTACTCATTAACAATAGCAAAATTCACAATCGTAATGCGAAGAGTAAATATGTTTCTAATTAATAAACGGTCTGGCATGGCCAGGTGGTTAGATCGCTCGACTCGCAATCTGTGGATCGCGGGTTCGAATTCTCATCCCACCAAGCATGTTCGACCTTTCGGCAGTAGGGGCGTTATAATGAGTGGGGATGACTTTGCGTGAAATTAAAAACAAATCTAATTAATAAACATTTTGATCATTAATGTTTGGCATAGAAATACCCAAAGCGGCAGCAAAACCTTATCTTCAATATAAGAAGAAAACATCGTAATCTATATTTGAATTTTTTTAACATAATAATATATTAATTATGAATTTTTATTATATTTAGAAGTAAACCTAATATATGTCTTTTATTTTTCTATGTAAAATAGTTTTCCTACGACAAAATAAATTTGAAAATTAATTTAATAATGTAATACTCTATTCTACAAATTGAATTTTATATCATATTTGAAAATTGTCTAATAAATAACTGTAGACAGATCGAGAACTTTGATACTTTCAATCTGAACACCATCCTATACGATGCAGGAGATAAGTGTCCACTTCAGAGGGACATGAAGTTCGAGCATAGCTATCTCTGATTTAGAAATGATTAGAAGGAGAGTTACTAGTCAACAACATCCACCGCCTATGTAGCTACTCTTAACAAAATTGCAGGATTGACTTCTGCAGTTATAATACTCCAAAATCTGAAAGTGTGATGCGCGTTCAATGACATATCGCGACTTGATCTTCGACTTTTCTTTCCGCAGCCTTCCATGTTAACAACCAAGCAACGCTTGGCCAGATAGAGAACGTAATTATTAATTTATAGCGAAAACCTGTCCTGGTTTTTGTCTTTTAGTGAAACCTTAACTCTTTACTTTTTACTTTTATTTCCTTGTCAGAACCTTTTATCTCTATGAGGTAGGTTTTCATATTATTTGCCGAAGCATTGAAGTAAAAATTTACAACATAATTTTTGTTTATTGCATTGTACTTTTCAAGTATGTAAATAAATGTTCTATTTTGCTGATATCATACTCATATGTTTGTGATACCTGAAGTCTCTACGGTAATAACACCAACGTAGTAGTTGGAATATAATACAACTAGTAACTAAAAAGGTTATTCTAACATTGTTGGGATGTAGGGATGAAAAAATCAGAAACTAGAGAGCATTTGGGATGGGAGGAAAATCTGCATTACCCATTTCTGCATTCAACCACTCATACACTGCACTCACAGTATGGATGCATATATACGTTAGATGGTAGAATGTAGGAATGGGTAATGCAGGTTTTCCTCCCATCATAGCTTCTGATCCTTTTCCATCCCTACATCCCAATAATGTTAAAACAATTTTTTTTTACTAGTTTCTGCACTTTTTACGAGTCAAAGTATTGGCAGTTGGAAGGCACAGTTTCACCAACTTATTCAGTACTATTATATAGGGAACCGTAATATACTCTATAGACGTTACTTTTTGAAGCAAGATAAGTCATGACCAGGATACTGCGCGGTGCGGTAAGGAGTATACGATAGATTATCTACTTCTGTATAACTCACATGATGGCTTATTAGAGATCGTGATCAGTACTTTGGGCTGTAACTAACCTATTGTGGATCACTTGCTGGTCTAAGTATGAAAAGAAGGCACATCCTAGGTAGTGGTGAAGTGTTTTGGTGTGCAGGCTGGTCGTAAGCACACTGTGGTTTACGAGTTACAGCTAACGGATAGAAAAAAGAATAGGAAAATCGATGTTTCTGCAGCCCGTTTTTAGCTGAACTTTAGAGGCAGTTTTGTGCTTGATTACTGAAGGCTTTTCGTCTATGTCCCTTTTGCTAAATTTTGCTGACGTCCTGACTTACCATACGTAATGTACAGGCCCCAATTTTGAATCGGACCCATCTCTACATAGGGATTGCTACCGTGCTCCTTAATATCACCTATAACTTTTATCAAACAGCTGTAGGTCTTATATTGGAAATTAATAAAATTTAAATGGAGAGCAGTTGTGGGTACTCAAGACCACAATATCTCTCACTCAACACCAGGTGTCTGAATTTTGTTGTAGGAAGTGGAAGTCAAAAAATATTCCCTGAATTGCGTATTCTATAGCCCTAATAAAAATATTTTGTAAGAGCAATAAAAAAACTTAGGTGATGTGTTCAGAATATACTATATAATAAATTAATTAATATGATATTTACTCACCCACTTTAAATAACCAAAAACGGGACCCGAATACCAACCTGATCAGTAATTTGTTAAAACAAAGGTTTCAACTATGCAAATATACGGTCTTATTTACACAAAGCTAATGTATTAGGTCGTCAAGAAATTAATGTCGCTTTTTTTTAGATGAAAAATCCCTGAACAGCTTATATATCAAAACAAAACATTTATTAAATAAACACTCTCCATTCTTATCGATGATGCTTTTCCATCTTACAGTCAGGTTGTTAATGCCCTGATTAAAGAAATCACTTGGCTTTGAAGCAAAAAACATGTCGATGTCCTCTTTAACAGCTTCCACATTTGCATACGTTTTCCATTAAGATGGTGTTGCAGAGAACGAAAAGGATGATAATCTGATGGTGCCATATCTGGAGAATATGGTGGGTGGAGGAGAACTTTCCAAACCAACTCCAAAATATTGTTGCGTCAATCGTGCCACATGTGGACGTGCATTGTCGTGGAGAAGAAGAAGGGCTTAATTTAAACGTTCCAGTTGTTGAATATAAATCTCTGCATTGACAGTTCGCTGTGGATTGATGAGTTCGAAATGAATTACTCCTTTGATGTCCCACCAAATGCAAAGCATCACTTTCTGCGGATGAAGTTCAGGTTTAGGGGTCAGAAGTGGTTTTTTTGTTTAGGACTGAGCCATTGTTTTTTACTTTTAATATTCGCATAGAGAATCAATTTTTCATCACCGGTTACAATTCTAACCAAAAATGGTTCACGCTCATTACGTGCCAGAAGAGACGAAGCAGCGTTCACACGTTGGAAACGATTATCATTGGAGAGTTCGTGAGGCACCCAAACACTTTATGGAGTTTTTCCATATTACTTAGATCTTTACGTATTGTTTCATGAGAGTCATGCAGTTTCAATGCCATTTCACGAGTGTGTTGCTTTAGATTAAATTCAACAAGCATCTTCAAAGCATCTATATCAATTCCAACATGTCGGCCCCTGCCATCACAGTTTTTAAGGCTAAAGTCCCCTGAATGAAATTTGCTGAACCATTGTTGACACTTATGAACGTTCAAAACATTTCCATAAACTTCTTTGATATTCTTTGTGCTACAGAGGCGTTGTTCTCCTTCTTGTATTCAAACGGAATTACATACCGAATGTGTGCCTCGTCGTGTGCCATCACTATAAAGGATTAGAATATACTAAACTTTACACATTATATAGGCTATACTAACGTGACGTTTAGACGATTCGTTTAACTATTATATTTTTTTTTGGGGGGGGGGTTAATGAAACTGTTCCAAAACGCGACATTAATTTCTTGACGACCTAATATTACTAGCTCGGTTAAAGCCGCAATGCTGAAGTATAACATTTTATATTATTATCTGGAGAATATGGGTCGTTTTGTTTTCCAACTTTATTGCCAAAACTCCATAATACGAATGCGCAATCACAGAAATTAAATACTTGAAATCAGATGTAAGTTCAAACACATAATATGAAATTTAGACTTATGTAAACTTTCATTATATTCACTATAACTAATTTAATTAAGTCCAAAACCGTTTTAGGAGGTTAGTTTAATGTTACAACCATTTAACATATATTACAAAAAATATTTCTGACTTATTACATATTCTACAACACATAAGTAAAGGGTATTTTTGTTCCCTGTCTAATTCGAAAATATGTATCATATCAATTATTTTTTTTATACAGTGATTGCACAAACAAATTAAATAATTATAATACCTGTATGTTAAATAAATTAATTTAAATTTATAAGAAATTAACAAACACTAACGAAAATTATTTCATATAAAAGTTGATGAGATCCCAAAGTATTCATTTTAATTTTTGGGTTTTTAATTATTAGTATATCAATAGATTATTCATATAACAAATTTGGAATTTTAACACATAATTTATTGAGGAATTTGTTTTATAAAGATGTAAAATAAACGTTTGAGCAAACACAACATTGCCTACAAAGTTTAAGCTTTTCGTTTATGGGAAACAGTTGAGTTATTATTTAAAAGCGACAAAGTTTAATTATTAAGTCCACTATTCCTCTATATTCTATTTCACAGACTAACGCGTTTAAAACTTTGTTTAATAGAATGTTAAATATTGTCTGCAAAGTTAAAAATTAATACCTGAAATTAATAGATTTTTTGAATTCGCATATATATATACTGTATATAAATTAATTGTGAAAGATATTATATCAAGGAAAACAGTTTTAAACGTCTAACTGTTTGCAGCAAACCCATCGACTAATCTATTAGTAAATTAAAAAGTGTTCTTACTCTTTAACATACTAATTTCAATTTATGCATATAAAACTTAATTATATCCCGCTTCATCTTGGGGTTTTATAAATGACATAATTGATGTTGTTTAATCTGTAATGGATTGACACATTGTCAGTTATCACCTGTGTGGAGTATGTTGGTCGATAATCAGGAACAGAAATCTAATTAAACTATATGATAATATAGTTATTTAAACATAGACCATATAAGACTGCTTAATTGTACTTGTTTTGAACATTTTTGTTCCAAAATTATTTACTTGATTCTGGTAAACGTAAAAAATGAAAGTGTAATATATTCACGATTACTTATATATGGACATTTTAAAATCTATAATAGCAGAGTTTAAATTACATTATTTCACGTACATGAATCATTAGTTCTCAAAAGGATTTTAATTTCAGTAGTGATGTTTAATGTCTCTGTTTTGTTTTCATTCTAAAATTAGTTAACGTTTAGCTAAAATCATATCAGATTCACTGCTTTTGGAGGGTCCTTTACTTTGATTGCATTCTCTAGTTCTTTAAAGCTATAAATTGCCGTGAAAATTCCTTTAGAGTTTTATATTTCTCTTTATGTTTACACGTCCCTTGCATCTTGACAACGGTTAACGGCATCTTTATATTTCCTTGTTTAAGATAGAGTGCTAATATGTATCAGTTCCATCTTTCTGACAAGTTAAAGTGCTGAACTAAGAATTCTTCTGATTCTGTATCTTTCTATTTTGTCTGTCTTGATGATGTTTGCATCTACTCGAAGACACTTTATATTTCTCCGAATTTCTTGTTGAGTTTTTGTGTTTTTATTTATATTTGCACTAGTTTTAGTTGTTTTGCTTTTGCTTTCTGTTACAGTATCATTCACTCCCTTGACTGAAGCCATCCAGTTTTTACAACTGTCGTCGTTTTTTTATCAACATTTTTCTTTTTTCTTTCTGAAGCCGATGTACAACGAGACAAGTATTATTAATTAAACGTTCAAAATAATATAAAATGTACAATACATAGTTTAATAGCGAAAAATTATATATTCTAGCCTTAGATGACAGTAATTCTTTTTTTGATAAAAAGTGTGAGAATGATATATAACATTCAAACATTTATACCTTAGATGAAAAACTATTTAAAACTGGATATTTATGACTCCACTATCCCACAACTATCTATAAATTGTTATTCTTGAGTTTATTTTAATATTTCTTGTGCATGATTATTCAATAAGCTTTAGTTTGATTAAATTTATCCAAAATCAGTGTTAGAGCACTCAATACTACGTTTATTCAAACGAATTTAATCAGGAAGCTAGAACGTTCAATACTTCTACTAAGTTTCAAGGCAACTTTTACTTGTAATATAGCGTTTGCATCTATAATGTTAATTCCAAGGTCAATTAAATCAAACCATTTTCCGATTATAACGTCCTTAGCATGAATCAATCTAATTCACAATGGTTTATTACCAAATATTTGTGCGGTTGATTATAATTATATATTTAAATATATATATATATATATATATATATATATATAATTCATCCTTATCCTTTCAGTAACATGAGGCTTGTGTAATTACTTACAAGAAAGATAAAAGTAACTTCGTTAAACATCGATGACTACAATTAGTATGGGCCGGACGTAGCCCAGTGTTTATCGTAGACGGACTGTAAATCCGAGAATTCATGGTTCGTGGCTTTATTTCGCAAAGCTACGTTCCTCACTTTGGAACCACTATGTACAGATTGTTGCAAATGTATAATTATGAGTCAGTCATAAGACCTAATTTTTTTTGTGCCCGGACTGTGAATCTGAGGGTTCATGGTTCGTGGCTTTATTTCGCAAAGCTACGTTCCTCACTTTGGAACCACGATGTACAGATTGTTGCAAATGTATAATTATGAATCAGTCATAAGACCTAATTTTTTTTGTGCCCGGACTGTGAATCTGAGGGTTCATGGTTAGTGACCCGTTGTCACAAAAACGAACTTCGAACTTTGGTGGCCTTGGGTATGTGATTTTTATCACTCCGTCAGGTGTAGTCCTTACCGTTTGCATTGGCTGTTGTTGATTAGCTACTTTCCTTCTGATCTATCATTTCAAAACTTAGTACGTTTAGCTCAGATATTGTAGTCTTTGAGCAGCTTTGCTTGGAAGTTCTAAGGAAGCAAATGTCTTTTGTTTTCTCACATTTAGCACTACGTGCAACGTAATTATGAAATACTGTTATTGTACGATACAATAACAGATAAACGTGGTCAAGTTTAAGTTTTTGTTGTTATAAGATATTCCTGAATTATAAGTGACGATATTTAGGTCATATACTTTTATGAATGATTTGACTACATTCTGCATACCATATAAAACAATATTAATGTTTTATTGCATGAGTAAATTATCTTGCTTTGTTAACAAAATATCTCATACGATACAGTATCTATGGCAAAGCTATTAAGGCTATCTGCCACCGTCCCTAAATTTGAATTACTGGACTAGCGGGAAAATAGCTAATAAGCAGCATCCTACCACCCACGTGAAGGATTTAGTGTTATTCTTATAACACACTCACAACTAAAACTGAGGACATATTTTTTGGTATCGCACTTATATAATACTACAAAGTATGTGGGACAGTGGTAAATCTATAGACTTACAACGCTAAAATCCGGGGTTCGATTCCCCGCGGTAGACACAACAGATAATCTGACATTGCTTTGCCCTAAATCACACAAATAAACTATAAAATGTTCAGTTAAAATCATTTGTATTAGTACCATTTTCGTTCTCCGTTTCTGTTGCTTTAAACTGCAATGTTCGCTAAATTATTGAATGAAATAGTCTTCCCATTGAAAGTAAACCATGAAAACGTTAATTTGAAAAACAGTTTTGGGGAACTTTTTTGTCACTTTAATACATTCCACTCATCTGTCTTGTCCAATCCCTTTTGGTTCTACTATGCGTGTTTTACATTGTTTTGATATTTTTTAAATTTATACAAACTGCTACTGGGTTGCAATCTTAAGAAAAAGAAAAAGAATGCTTTCAATTTACTGCTACTGTATGTTACTCACTCCTAAATTAAATATAAAAAAAACACTTCAAAATTGTAAAATTACACCAGGAGCAAAAGAAACATTTTTAATCTTTGGAAATATTTTTATTTCATTAAATTATTCATGGAATTAGATTGTGTTTTCTACAACCTTGTTGCTTACTAAGAAGCAGTAATTTTGATAAGAAAAAAGTAATTTAAATTTAAAGAATTTCTTTAGAGAATTTTTGTACAAAACATGTATTATACAGTTAATAGTAATTTCTAAGGTCGGTGCAACCACGATTCGATTTTTTTTTCAAGCCTTCATTTCTTACGCATTATGGATCTCAAAACTAAAAATCGTAACCATTCACTGAAATATTCAGACTTTAAATATATTCTGGAGAACTTGAGAAAAGTCATACACATTACCTTTTTCCCCGAATCTCTTACTTCCTAAACTAGTTATCTGGTATTCTATAATACTGTTACTATACAAATAAACGTGTACACTTCTGCCATCTATTGTAATAAACAGGACTTGTTTTGCGGCGTTTCGGTTTTCGGCTTACATCGGGCAAATCTGACTAAACTTTTAGTATGGTTATTTTGTTGTTAAACGCGAAGCTACACAATGGGCTATCTGTGTTCTACCCACCGCGGTTATCGAAACTCGATTTTCAGCGGGATAAGCCTCAGACTTACCGCTGAGCCTTTTAGTTTATGTACCATTTTCGTTGGCACAAGATATAGCAAATATAGAATGGTTAACATATTTTTATATTTTTATGTACTTTCTCTCATACGTTCTGATAATAACTCTTTATATCTTTACTTTTTAAGCTGCTATTAAAAACTACAGCCGTTACAAACTCATAGGTTCAAACGTTAAAAATCAGTGGTAGATTAAAATCATAAAACCTTAACGTGAAAAATCACATTTTTTTATTTCTTTCGTTCTCTTAGTTATACATAATATATTTGTTCATAGTAACTATAACAAATTATCTTTAAAACATCTAAATATCACTACATACAGCCTTTTAGCAGAAAGGATGGATCATATTTCGATATTTCAAACCATAAAGAAACACATTAAATGGTGTTTAAATAAAAATTAAATATTATAATGCCACTATACTAATATATTGTCTGCAATAATGGATTTGTTGTCAGTTAAGAATCAATCCCTAACAAATATGTAAATTTGCAATATAAGTACTTATTGTCCAGATTAATTACTGATAATTTTCTTGAGTACTATGCATTACAAGTATAAATAAGTATAATATTCGTTATATAGCTATAAACTGAATTAAATTCAGCATTTTACATATTATTGAGCAATTAATACTTAGAGGTTAATTGAATACACGAATCACAATAATTGTGTACTAGCGTAACTAATTAAAATCAGTACAGTAATAATTAGCCATCAGTCAACCTTATCACCCAGGAAGCCTTATATCGTTTCACTTTTAGAGCAGAGCTCACAGAATTTATTTTTATCTGGATACCATCCACTTGTTCATAAATTTACTAAGGAAGAAAATTGGGTCGATATCTCTACATAGGTTCGAACCTAGACAACAGTTGTGAAATGTTATTAAACTATTTTCATTAATTATAGGTATGTCTTTGAAATTATCAGTGTATAGGGTAGACCCCTTGAATATGGCTTGGAAAGTTATAGGGTTTGTACTAAGTGGTCTAAATTAACTTAATACACGTAAAAAGAAACTTCTTAACGTATTGAATCGGAAACTGTCAACGTAAAAAGCCATTAAACAATTAGAAATCCTAAATATATTTCTTGTTTCAGTGTTATCTTTGCCCAAAATTACAATAGCGTGTATATTATATATGCTTCTTTTTTACTGAATTATTCTAGAATTATTTGTTTTCTATTTTTGGTCTTTCATATGCTGCTCATAAATAAATAGTGAGAAATAATAGCCATATTTCAGAAATGTCATTCAATCAAACGAATGAAGTAAAGTGAAATCAGAATTTTATTTTACTTAGAAAGTTATGAACAAAATTAACATAAGTCATCTAGTTCTAATATTCAAAAAAAACATAATAGCGAAGAATTCAACATTTGTCACTCAGGCTCACCTGAAGTTTACGAATGAATTTGAATAAGTTCAGAATATTCATGACATAAATGTATGTATATTTTGTAACAAATAAGATCATTATTATATCTTAATAATACAAATACATTTAGCGCTGTCAAACTGAAAATTGTATATATGTAAATTATATGATGAGATAGGTTCTATGGACATCATGAACAATTTAGTATACCAGAAAACAATTTTATCAGACACCTGTAGAAAGATGACTTATTCAACATTTCACATATGACAACAAAACCTTACTAAAACATCTATAATGACAAAATGTAACATCAAATTATTATCAATAAGTCTGTAAACTTATATCAGTTCATATTAAACATTCAGTAATTGGTTAGTCCTCCTCATACTCTAATAAACTCTTCAATGCGAAGTGGCATGTTGTCGATGAGGTTATTGATGTATGTTACGTATTAGAATTTCGAATAGTCCGAAGCCGAGTTAACTGATAAGTAGTTAAATCGTACTTTGGATTTAGTATTTAAATAAATGCCGATATATAGTCAGTTTATGATATTTGCCAACAAGATTGATACACACCGTCTTCGTTTTTAACACAAATACGTTTTAATATACATACAACTGTACAATTTACAATAACGATTGTTACAAATAATTATTAGAAACAATGATTTATAGACAAAAGTTTCACAAACTTACAAGCAATATATAGTCTTATTTCTAGTCTAGAACTTTCTTGATATTTTATCGAGGGTTTACAATGAGCGAGTTAATTTCGAGTTGATGTAGACACGATCCACTGAGAAGCTAGCTTGCCTTGTCTTTGGTCACACACGCTGTTTTCCACCATTAAAGTTAGGGTAATGTTTTCGTAAAAATACTAATATTCGATGAGAATCCACTGAATTTAAACGATTTATAACGTTCGAAATTTATAAATATTCCTGGTTAAATATCTGAAGTTTTCAGATTGATAAGCATTATAAAAATCACAGTTATAGCTTTAGAAGTTTATAACACACTGATTATAGCGAACTACTAATAGATACTCTCTTTGGCGCATAGCGTTGGTTATATTTATAGCCATAGGAAGGTTTTCTAGAAAATTCAGTCTTACATAACAATACTGAAAGATATGAAGTGCAGTTTTTCTACCATGGTGACTAGCTGCCCAAATATGTACTTCACCATCTCCTGTGTGTTCCCTGTAGGAAAGACAATCTTCCCTCATCTGTTCTTTAGGCAAACGACGAACACGAATCCTACCATCAACTTTAATAAGCCGGAAACAGCACTCATCTGAAAAGGAGACATGTCGCCAGTGTCCTAACTGTAACTTGGCATGCTGTTTTACCCAATAACCACGGTGACAGCAGTGAATTCTGGTTCATATCTGTTTGCAAATAGACCTTCTTGCAAAGTAACTTTGTTTCGTCAGTCTCCTATTCACTGTTCTTATTTATAACCTGGAATAAATGTGTTCATGCCATTCCTGTAGTAAGGTGTTCTAAGACTTCTTTCAACTTGACATGTTAACTTGATCAAAACACGGTCATCTCGGGCAGTAGCTTATTAGCTTCTAACAGTAGGCTTTCCTGGAACAACGTTTCCTCTAGTCAAATGACGTTTCAAGATTCTGGCTACAGTACAATGGGGTACCCTACTGTTCTGACAAGGTCCGTTTACTTCATACCATTTCTGGAGAGTCAAACAATTTGACGCCCTGTAACTTCTGGCACTTGATGAGGCATGCCTCTACATCAAGTACAGTGAAATTGTCTAAACAAAGCGTTGAACTGTTTCGAGAAAAAAACCAAAAGCACATCCTTTAAAACAAAACATGTGTGTTTTTGACAAACCATTGCTCAAAACAACTTATACAGACCAGAATAACAACTCGTACATGTTTGTCCGATCATTCAATATTGTCTCTATTGCTACTCTAGCATTTACTCAGCAACAACTCCATGCTTGTAGACAATAGCATCAATATCGAACAGTATGCAAACATTTTGGCTAATACTGTATTTACTTGATCCATTTTTTAAGTGTAAGTATATTACAACTTATTATAATTTAATATCGTTGTAAACAAGGTTTTATATTAAGAACGCTTCTTCTATTTCATTGTCACCCGGTGTTAGAGCGATAAGTCTACGGACTTACAACGCTAAAATCCAGGATTTGATTCCCCGCTATGGACACAGCAGATAGCCCGGTGTGGCTTTGCTATAAGTCAAACAAAAATCTATTTCATTAGCTAATGTATTTAAAAAATAGCCGGGCGTGGCCTAGTTTTATTTATTGTACTGCAGCTCAAATGGTCTGGAGTTCGAGGTGTAATGCGCTAAATACGCCCCACATTTTTAGCTTTGGATACATTTTGAAAGTAACAGTCAATCCCTTTATTCAGTTCAAAGCGCTGAACAGAGTTCTTGTGGTGATAGATACTACATGCTGGTAGCTTTACCTCTGATCTGTGTCCAAAATTAGAGGTGACTATACCTGAATTATTGGGTCTCTGTTTATTTGTTTGTTTGTTTTTTAGAATATTCGCGCAAGGCTTCACAAAATCTGTCTGCAGAACTTATTCCTAATTTTGAACTGATTGACTAGAGAAAAGTCAACTAATCAATAGCACCCACCATCAACTCTTAGGCTATTATAACCGAATAATGGAATTTGACCGTCACTCTTATAACGCATAGGTACATGATCGGTCGTTAGTAATCCCAGTATACGGTTCAACTTTCCCTCTTGGTTTTCTTGGAAAAGTTCTTAACTAAGCACTACACTGGCAGAATATTTTATCCAAACCCTCTTTTAATATTGATTTGGACCACTTTTCTCCGCGATAATAGCCTAGACTCAATATGGCACAGACTCTACAAGATGCCAGAAGGTGTATTTTCCTAGTGTAACCGATGGTCTGCAACTGGTGCGCAGGTGGCGATTAATGTGAAATTTAAGTTCATCCCAAGGGTTCTCTATCGGATAGAGATATGATGATTGTACACTTTGAACCAATATTGACTTATTGTGTTAGAAGAGCCTTTTCAATCAAGTGGAAAGGCACATTCTTAGACATGTTCAAGTACACTAAGAATGTTATTTACCCTTCTAAAGGAGCAAAAGGACGTAAACCTTTACCATGAAAGTGTATCCTCACATCATTAGCCTTCTTCACAATCTTGAATTTTCAGAACAACAAAAGGTGGGTCACGTACCTCATGTGGTTTTCTGATTCTATTATCAGCACAGGAAAGACTTGAACGTAACTTATCAGACCACAAAACACGATTCCACTTATTCATTTCCTACAGTTTGTGATCCAAGCACCACAAAAACTATGTGTTTCTGTTCATGTGGGAATCAATCGGTTTCAGATATAATAAGTTCTGTAATGTACTTTGGTTCGTGCTGTTGGATACAGTCGTTTATTTTTTATTCTATTTTTGTTGTTGTCGTTAAGCTCAAAGTTACGTAATAGGCTATAGGTGTTTTACCTACTACGAGTATCGAAACTCGATTTCTTAGCGTAATAAGCCCAAAGTCTTACCGTAGATCCATGGGGGGGGGGGGCAGAGTCAAATCCCGATCACTGATAGGGGAGTCATTCAAGTGGATCATAGTTCGATGTTCACTCCACTTTACCTACCTGTCCAATCATTTCGTCCTTTGATTTGTCACTAGTCGTTGACGGCCACTTTTTCCTCAGTGACAGGGCGTTTTCTCTTTCGATTTTCATTGTTGATATCATATAGACTCCGATGATAAATGTTTTGAAAAGCAAGTCTTTGTAATGCTGCCGCCATCTACTGCGTCTCTACACTAATCGTAATATTTATAAAGCTTGTAATTGTCATCTTTCAATGTATAGAGTTTAAATACAAAAGTGCAATTTATTTTTTCTTTTATTTCTTTGTGTGTGTATCTTTGTATAATTTACTAAATTTCCAATTCTTTGAAACAGCTTTACATAATAAGCCATTTATCAAAACATTAGATTGTTTTCTCTTTTTAAGAAAATGTAAACGCACTTTTATATGCAACTAAAGATGAAAATTTCTGAGCGATTCAGAATTACATTAGATACTGCTTTTTTATTTAAGAAACTATATATTCACGATGAAGACAAACACTAAGTAAGTATAGTATAAAACTCTGCTGTTAAATTCGTCAAAATTGTAATATATCATAATAAGCTACACCATAAAAATAAAATCGTGTATTGAATTAATTTAGTAAGGCAAAAAAGTAAAAAAAAAGGAAATTTATATTTGTGATCGACGCTTCCGGTCGATCACCGAGACTTTGGGGACTATGCTTTTAATGGTAAGAAAATGACAAGACAACAAAGTTCATAGATGATGCAAAGAATTACAACAACGAAAAACTAAACATAAAGCTTAAAATTTACTATAAGAATTTACACCAGTATTATTAATACACCATGACTATGGTTAGCGTAGAGTCTCAGAACGATAATTTTGTCAAACTGAATTTTAACAGTGTTCCTGCTAGACGGACAGCTTCTACCACGCACTAATAAACTTCAGACAGATTTCTACTTCTTTTCTCTGTTTTCAGCCAACCATGGTATGACTACAGCTCCAAATGTATAGGACACAATTAATCACTTAACAGAGAACGTGGATGGGCCCGGCATGGCCAGGTGGTTAGTGCGTTTGACCCGCAATTTGAGAGTAGCGGGTTCGAGTACCCGTCCCACCAAACATACTCGCCCTTTCAGCCGTTATAATGTGACGGTCAATCCCACTATTCGTTGGTAAAAGAGTAGCCCGAGAGTTGGGGATGGATGGTCTTTCACTGCTAAAAGAGTATGATATAAAGGGAAGGTCGTCATAAAGTGAGAATATAGTGTAAAACTATGCCACCTTTACCTGCCTTTCAGTTTTTCTATGTTTTAGCCCCCTACCCCGTGACTCAATTGTAAGTCTGTAAGCTTATAACGCTTAAAACCGTATTTCACTACCCGTGGTAGGCCCAGCACAGATTGCCCATTGGCTAGCTTTATACTTAAAGACAGACAAACGAAAACATGTTTGCTGATGGGTTTGGTTTGTATTTGAATTATGTTTTTTCCTACTTTTTGTATCTTACTCTTACGTTTGGCCTGAGATCCAGATTCAAGATAGGATGAGAATCAAATTCAAACAATTTCTGTTGATCTGTTTTAATTTTAGCTTGATATTTTCTGATTTTATTGCTAACGAATTGAAAATATTGTTTCTTCCATTAACTGTTTCGGGTGTTTTCTTTAGCTACATAATCGAACAAGTTACTTTATGCCAAGATTGAAATTGTTTTTCCACTGCTGAAATATAAAGTTCGTGCATTTGACGGTAAAATTTGGCTTTAAAACTGTTTTAGCTTTTTCGGCTTAATATCGGGTCTTTACTTTAGTTAAATATTGCATTATTTTTATTTAATGGTTCAAATTACGTTTATAACAAGCAACAGGAAACGAAATATTCCTGTTTCAGTTATGACCAATTTGCTGAGGTTCCGCCATCTGTTGACTTTAGTTTAACTTAATTACATACCAATCAAATATATCATTTTTCCCCAGTGGTAAGCCCCCAGGGGCACAGCGGTATGTCTTCGGACTTACAACGCTAGAAACCGGGTTTCGATACCCGTGGTAGATAGAGCACAGATAGCCCATTGTGTAGCTTTGTGCTTAACTTCAAAACAAACAAACAAACCCAGTGGTAAACAAGTATAAACGGGCCCGGCATGGCCAGGTGGTTAAGGCACTCGACTTGCATTCTGAGGGTCGCGAGTTTGAATTCCTCTCACAACAAACATGCTCGCCCTTTCAGCCGTGGGGGCGTTATAATGTGACGGTCAATCCCACTATTCGTTGGTAAAGGAGTAGCCCAAGAGTTGGCGGTGGGTGGTGATGACTAGCTGCCTTCTCTCTAGTCTTATACTGCTAAATTCGGGACGGCTAGCGCAGATAGCCCTCGTGTAGCTTTGTGCGAAATTCAAAACAAACAAACAAGTATAAACCGAAATTTTTATTATTTTAGCGATAATTTCTTTTTTATAGAATGATATGTGTGAACAAAGCATTCAGAAATAAAATAATATAATTTTCATCGACAGCAAGATGTTTCCACTATCAAAAATGTTCGAGCTAAAATTAAAATGTTAAAACACAATTACTCAGACCTTGATTTATCGTGCTAATTAGTTGTTTTCTTTTCATTTGTAAAAATATATAAAATTTTAAATTAAATGTACAAACAAACATAAATTCCAAAATTAGGACACAAACATTTACATTTAATAAATCTTAAAAAGTGAGAACTGTTAATCAAAACTGCTCCTTACATGAGGAAGAAAGAAATCAATTAGGAAGATAAACTGAAACGCATAGTGAATTGTTTATCTCAGGATAAACATGCAAAGAAATATTAAATTATAAACATAGTGACATGCAATACAGTTTCGATAGCCTTTTCGTTAGCTATATATATATATATAAATCACAGGAAAAAAATATGTGTGTCTGTCTGTTTGTCTTTATGTTATTTAACTACTTCTTGATCGCAGGGCCAATCTCAACCAAACTATGTAGGATGATAGTTTGGAAAAGGGGGTAGGTTATTGATGCTTTACAGCCCCTCCGACCCCATTATTGCTGTTATTGAACATTTATTATCTTTGACGTAAAGTTAATGTTAACAACATTCATAGGTAGCACCATGTCTTTACACTGAAAACAAAAAACTTTACTCAATTTTCTATAAAACAACATACACACACTGTGGAGGAGAGCATGTAAACGTCTTATATATCTCAGAGAATGCACTAGAACTCTCTGTGGAGGAATGCAATGAAACAAAATGGTTGCCGCTATTGCAATAGCAATTGCAAAAAATAGCCACCACTATTGCAATAATGCATAAACTCATCTGAAGTTTCTACTCCAACAGCCACCATAAAGCTGATAAGATGAGTCGTTTCTTGAGTTATACCCACATCCTACTTTGACCCATGACCTTTAAACCTCGTCCCTAAGACACTACTGCGACCAATGACCGTCAATTAATTAATCAAGTGAAACACTGTGAAGAGACATTAAGAGCTGCGTGTTGAAAGCGGGTAACAGAAAGCACTACTTTTTCCGCTATCTCTTCCTACAAAGTCACCCCAACCGACGCACAATGCACACGTTTTAAGTACATACATATTTAGTTATTAAATATTATACAAAACATTTAATGTGGTGATAATGAATATTTTAATAAGATGTTATGTTATAAATAAATTGTGTGAAAGTCAGGATTTTTGTGTTATTTATCATAGCATCTACCCCCACATTTTTTAAGTTCATATCCTGGACAAACGACGGATACCTCAGCTTATTCTGTTCATAAAATTGTAGATTACAATATTTCAGTCATCTAGAATCTAAATATTCATACCTGAGAACTGAATAATATGTCATTCTTATGAAATTCAAGGGTACAACAAAAAGCTCTACCAACAAGAATGTATTAGTTATGCTTTACAAAACTAAGACAAAAGGTCAAAATTTTGTTTTTCCTTAGCAACGTTTCGAAATTGGTCTTATGTTCATGCTACTTGTGAATGCCACGTACTGTATCCTTCAACACGATGCACTGTAGAATAGGTTCTACTTTATATTCTTAACAATATTAGCTCAAGCCTAGATTTAAATATATGAATTTTATTTTTGAAATACTGTTATGTGCATGTTTATTGGATGAAAGATTAGAATACTAAGATCTGTAAAGGGTGTAGCTCAAGTAGTAGATACGCTTGCTTAACATATGGATGTTGTTGCTTTTTTTCACAATTCTGTTTCAAATGGGTTAATTTAAGGCACTTTCTACTTGTTTCTAGCACAGCCTTTTTTCCATTAATGTTAGAAGCTTTTACACTGAAACGGTTAATAAAATGGCTCCTTAAATATTTGAGAATAAAACTCGTTTAGACTAATATTCTATAATGATGTAACATTTAATTAAATTTGAAAACAACAGGTGTTACGAAAAATAAGCATCTTTATAATATTTACTTCCAGAGAAATATTTACCTCGTGAAGTATTAATGTATTGTATTTTCTGTTTTGCAAGGAGTGTTGAACCCAGAATCAGACTGTCTTTCAAATTCAAAATGTTTTCCTTCATTTATTTGTTAGTCTGGCCACGTTTTCACAAATGTTTTTTTGTTGTGTTGATATCGTTTTCACACCGAAACAATAAATCAGAATTATTTGATAGTGAATTCATAATCATGAAAGAATAACATTTACACTAGGTGTGATATGTGGTCATTCTAGACTCTAATTTTTTTTATAATTGTATGTTTGCATTCTAAAACTTTCCATATCGTGTTTTATTTAGGTATTAGTAGTGAAGAAATATACTTAGGAACATGTCAACATGTTATACTAGTAAAATGGAACACAGTTTTAGGTAAGGATGTGCTTCATTGTAAAGGTGAGTTTATTTTTCATTTCTTCCAGTACCTTAAAAACATACAGCGTTTTCTTTTACATTTGTAGAATTCTATATCATGATAAAATTGTCTGAAATTGATCTCTGAAAATTTAGAATAGTTACCATATAGAACTAATATTACACCAATGAGAACGGACAATACATATTTTTGGGAGCCTTACAATTCTTGAAATCAGTTTAATATTCACTTTATCCCTAAAAACACTGACCTTACTAAAAGATCCATAAAACTTCCTATGATGGCGCCGAAGTTTCGGAATATAATTTGATATTGGTGTTTCGTTTGAATATTTTTACACATATGCTACAGCAAACTATCACAATTCTAACTTCCCACAATATATAAAACAACTTTATAAAATCAAATATATTATACATGAGCAGCGCCGCATTAACCGTGGCGCAGTTGTGCCAGGAACCCGCGCCCCAGTGGCACTGCGGACTTGCAAAACTAGAATCCTGGTTTCGATACCCGTGCGGGCAGAGCACAGATAGCCCATTGTGTAGCTTTGTGCTTAATTACAAACAAGCCCGGAAACCAAGCGGAGAGGGGCCCCTAGTGACGATCCGGACCGTCAGTTTAACTCTCTCTTTTTTCGATAAATCTTCATATTTTATATGTTATTTGTTCTATTCTTACTCAGTATAGACTAGATCAATTTGACCGACCTCGTACCCACAATAAAAAATACAAAATAAATAAAGATTACCATTTTTTTCTTTCTAGACGTACTTCAAATTGTAGCAGGAAACAACATTTCTTACCCCTCGACGTGGATTCCTGTACGTGGTGAGGAGACCTCCCAGGGAAGATTCTGTAGTTTCGGTTACTCCTCTGGGATCTAAACATCCACCCACGTGTTTGCCGTGCGTGGCAACAAGTGAAGGGGAGGAGAGGATCCTGGCAGTTGTGTGGTGTCTGGGGAACTGCAATACACCACTTTGGCCTTGAACGGGTGGCCTTGGGGTGCCCCCGGGGTCAAACGGCTGGTCCACTCGGGCTAGGACCAACTGAGTACCAGTGTTGGGCGTTCTCAACGGATGTTGTGGCCATCGTGTCTGATGCTGGTGTTTGAGTATAGTGCTCATGAAATACTGGCGTTGCTGCAGTGTCATTGTTTGACATTGCAGTGCGTCGCCTCGTAGGACTCCATGGCGGGTGGTGTCAGTGGGTACTGAATATTTCTCCTTTATTATGGATCACCCCAATCCAAAAAAAAGTTAAACTCTGCTAATCGGTACAAACCACGCCTAGAAGACTATGAAGAGCAGTCTCCATCACCAAGTACACCTATACCTCGATTCCTGATCCTGCATTCACTGTCTGATAATTCTTTAGGGCAAATGTATCCTTTTTTATTCAGAAGGGATTAGAGGGGCTTGCTGGCTCTCCAAAGTCAGTCAAGAAGCTACGTTCTGGGGATATCTTGGTGGAAACATCAACATCTAAACACAGTGAACTCCTCCTGAATTCTAATACCATTGGGGATATACCCATTGAGGTTACTCCCCACGCTTCTTTGAATTCATCACGAGGAGTTATTGTCGAGAGGGACTTGAAAACCATCTTCGAGTCAGAGATCCTTGCTGGCTTCTCCAACCAAGGAGTTTCAGCAGTTCGAAGGATCTCCTCAGTTCTGATTTTGACGTTTTCATCTCTACGTCCACCTGCCACTGTTAAGGCGGGTTATTTGAATTGTAAGGTACGGCCCTATATTCCCAACCCTCTCTGATGTTTCAAGTGCCAGTGGTTCAGTGACTCAAACACATCTTGTCGTGGTTCTGTGACAAGTGCTCGTTGTGGTGGCAAGGACCCTCACTGTGTTAATTGTAGTGGTTCCCACCCTCTTACTTTAGGTCTTGCCCTAAGTGGGTGGAGGAGAAAGAAGTACACCGTTTGAAGACTATTAATAACATCTCTTACCCTGAGGCCCAGAAGCTATTGTTCCCTACTCCATCTCGGACATATGCCACTGCACTACACTCCACTGCTACAGTGGGGGGTGCAGACGGGCCTTTCCGTGCCTCCGTCTGAGTCTTTTTCACGCTATGTGAGGGGTCTTCTGCCCTCCATGGATAATAGAGTTGACTGGTCTACGTCTGCTCCAATCTCTGTCTCCACTATTCCTTCCAGTGACTGCCTGGGTCAACCTCTTCGGGCACCAACCTCTGGTGGCTGCTCAGGTTCTTCTTTGGCCCATAAATGCAGTACGATCATTCAATCACGTCCTCAGTCATTGGATTCTCACTCTGATGACACAGATCTACCAAGTTGATCAAGGGCAGGATCCATTGAGATCGATCGACCTCCATCTAGTAAAGAAAAACAGCGTGGTCATAAACTGAAGGGTTCTCCACCCTGTTCTCCTTCACCTACTTAAAAATGGCCACTTTGATACAGTGGAACTGTCGAGGTTTTCGTTCTAATCTCGGTGACATTAAGGCCTTGATTGACTCCTATCATCCTGTGCCTCTCTCCTTACAGGAAACATTTCTGAAACCTGCTGATACAGTCACATTTCTGCCGTTTTCTTTGTACCGGAATGACAGGTTGTGTGATGGGTGGATGCACAGAGGGGTGGTACTGCTGGTCGACCAGCATATGCCCTCCTTATCTGTGTTCCTCGATACACCCTTGGAGGTCGTAGCCATCCATGTTTTCTTGGGTCGTACCATCACTGTTTATTCTCTCTACCTGTCTCCTGGGGAGACTTATGATCAATCGGACCTTGATGCTCTCGTTGACCAGTTCCAATCTCCCTTTTTACTTCTGGGAGACTTTAATGGACACAACCCACTCTGGAGAGGTTGCTGATATTGATGGGAGGGGTCATTCCATATACTGGAACATATACTTATTTTCATGCATCTAGTCAGTCTTTTACTGCCATTGATTTGCTCCCCTTCACTTTTCACTGGCTTTTCTTGGATGGTCGACAGTGACCCACGGAGCAGTGATCATTTTCCTATCATTAGGGAGGTTGGCCATGGTCGATGCCACCCAACCCAGGTGCCATAGTGGAAGTTTGACCAGGCTGACTGGCCATCTTTCAGCTCTCTCTCCGAACTTGATCCTGCCTTTGTCTGTCTGCCATCAATACACGACTGTGTGGTTGCAGTGACTGACTGTATCGTCCAGGCGGCTGCTCATTTTATTCCTAAGACCTTGACACGCTTTCCACGGTATCCTCGTTCATGGTGGAATCCTGCCTGCCAGAAGGCACGGAAGGCTCAAAATCTTTCTAACCACATTGTTTATCATGCTTGGCAGGTTTGATGTTAAAGCCAAAAGGAGTCTTGGGTTAAGTTCACTTCTAGCATCTCTTCTACCACCAGTTCCAAAACTGTATGACAAGATTCGAAAAGTCACTGGGAGGTATGCTTCCCATCCCCTTTCCATCTTGCTCTCCAATGGACAGGAAGTTGCTGATGTCCAGAGCATTGCTGATGCTTTCGGCCACAGCTTTTCTTGTGCTTCTAGCACTTTTGTTTCTTCCCCTGACTTCTTGGCCAACAAGTCTCAGGCAGAGCAATCGCCTCTTTCCTTTCGGGCCGATCGTTTCTATGATTATAATTGCCCCTTTACACTGGTGGAACTCAAACTTGCTCTTCATTGGTCTGGTAGTACATCAGTCGGACTTGATGATGTTCATTATGAGATGCTGCGCCATCTCTCTCCTGTCTCTCTTACTATTCTTCTGGTTATTTTTAACCGGATCTGGCAGGAGCATGTTTTTTCTGATGCTTGGCGCCAGGCTATTGTCCTCCCTTTCTCTAAACCTTGGAAGGATACCAGGATTCCTTCTAATTATCATCCCATCGTTTTGACTAGTTGTCTTTGTAAGGTCCTAGAGAGGATGGTT
>NW_013666145.1:247646-264341 GCF_000517525.1 Limulus polyphemus
TTTGTTTGGTTCCTGGAATCAAACATGCTCCTATCGCCCACCCAGTGTAGGTTCTGTCAACAGCATTCCACCATGGACCATCTGATTCAACTTGAAATGTCGATCACGGAAGAGAGAACACTCTGTTTCTGTGTTCTTTGATCTCGAGAAGGCTTACGACACTATGTGGACGTATGGAATTTTGCAGGACCTCCACTCCAATGGGTTGCGTGGCCATTTACCCATTTTTATTCAAAACTTTTTACTAAACAGGCGATTCCAAGTCCATGTGGGTTCAACTCTTTCCCGTTCCTTTCCACAGGAACTTGGAGTCCCTCAGAGCTGCCTCTTCAATGTCACACTTTTTATTGTTAAAATTAATGCCATCACTACTAATCTTCATCTGACAGTTACAAATGGGCTTTATGTCGACGACTTTCACATCTTGTGTCAGTCGTCGAACATGAGGTTTATTGAGCAGCAGCTTCAGACTGCCCTCTATTGTCATGGACCACTGCAAATGGTTTTACATTTTCTTTTTCCAAAACCGTTTGCATGCATTTTTGCCACCAACGGGGTCTCCACCCCAATCCAAAGCTCCATCTTGGGAATATAGTTATTCGTGTGGTCCCTGAAGCAAAATTCTTGGAGCTTATCTTTGACCATAAGCTTAGCTTCATTCCATACATCAAGCAGCTACGTGTCAAGTGTGCAATGGCACTGAACATGTCCTTTCTTCCAGTCTTGGGGAGTGGATCGATGTTCTATGCTCAGGATCTATCGTGCCCTGATTCGATCGAAACTGGACTATGGTTCTTCCAGGACCTCGGACTTGAAGATGCTGGACCCCATTCACCATTTGGGGCTTTGGCTCTGCACTGGGGCTTTTTGCTCTTCTCCAGTCCAGAGTTTGTACACTGAGTCCCACGAACCACCTCTTCACCTCCGTCATTTGCAACTTTCTTTACAATATGCTATCAAGCTTCAATTCTTACCACGGCATCCCACCTCAGTGTGCCATGCTCTTTCGGAACAGACGATCTGCTATTCCTCCCTTTGGCCTTTATATCCTGGCACAACTGGCTGAATTGGGTCTGGCATTGGATGACATTGCTGTCCCCAATGATCAGCCCATTCCACCATGGCTTATTACCATCCCTTCCTTATATTATGCAATCATAGAATAATTTTTATCTTTTAATTATCTCAGCAATCGGCGTTCTGAAACATGGAAAGAAACTACGAAAGTGGTTTCCAGAAAAGGGAAAAAACAAAAGGAGAAACTAGAAAAAAAAATCTGCTTTAGAAAAAGTTCCCAAACTATCCAAGTTTTCTCATTTTGTAAGGAAACAGAGGAGCAGAACAACCCAACCAGCTCTTTCAAGGACAAAGCTTCTATCCTAAATGATTCTCAACTCACTATAGTAACTAAAAATTCTAGCACAAGTGCAGTTTCATCCCTTTATGATTCGCAAAAGGAAAGAACATAACAGATTGAAAATCTCACTATTAGAGGTGTATATATTTATAATTATCAATTTATTATTCTTGTTTAGCCCTAATAGCTACAATTCAAAATAGAAAAGTAGCAAAAGATGTTTGTAAATACTTTTTAAACATACACTGTAAATAAAGTTTTGTGGTGGTGTTTTCTGAAACACGTTTAATTTTCATGAAATTACTAAATTTTTCAAGCATATTCCTTTCATTTTGATGACACAGCCGATCATCTTCTTTACTTACCATTTTTCTATTCTCTGTCCACTTCCACGTTTTCTGAATATATATACCATTTACATTGAAATAACTTGGCAGTTTGCATACCACATATTTACCTAAGCTAATAATGTTCGTCTAAAAGATATTGTTGAATATTTTCAGAAAAAATTATTTACAAGAATTAAGTTTCGGTGTAATTGTTCGAAACTATCAGACAATATTCTTCCACAAATCTAATAATAAATAGTAAATGCCTACTCAAACACCTATTATAATAATACTCAGTTTTTGTTTGTCTTGAAAATGCGCGCACACCTTACTATGTAAATGCGCATTTACGCGCACTTTATTTCAACGGATGTAAAGCAAAGGCAGATGTAAATATATTTTACTTTTTTAGTAAACATTTTGTACAGCAAGGTGTTAAAAGCTTATCAAAGTTTTAAAAAGGTCTAATGTTAGGTCGTAGAACAATATTATAAGTTTATTTATTGATAGTGTTAAGTACGGTAAAGTTTGGCCCTAACTAAACTAAAGCAAAAAAAGTCGTAGTGTTAATTTATCTCTTTATCGAGTGTTAGCAGTACTTAATAAAGACTTAACTAATGCTAGGCCTAAGACAAGTGGACTTTAGATTTCTGTGTATGCGATTAGAATTATTTTGTGTTATTCTAGAAACCCTGTATTCAAATAAGTAATTTTTTCAATAAAGATACCAATGCGACCTCAAATGTTTTGGGGGTATCTGCTAGTATTGGGGAATTTATAGTAATTTGTCATGCAGGTGTTCTTATATTTATTTAATATCCTTGTATTGTAAACAATGTGTATTCTGTCTAACATTTCTCTATTTGCTGTCTCAGGCAAAGTTACAGGAAACAGTGATATCTTCAGAGATATTAAGTTTGCTTCAACAGGCTTTGCTTTTCATAGTTTCTAAAAGTTCTTTTTTGTCACCTGGATCTCTATTTGCTGCTGATTTTCTAAATGGCTTTCATAAAATATTATTTTTATAATAGCTTCAAATGTATAGCAGAGACAAGTAATTTGCAATATAGGTTAGAAAACAAGACGAGGGTGTTTGCAAGGACTAGAGGAAGCCTCTAGGACCTCTTAGGACCAAAAGTTTCACTGCAGCTAGGGAAGACTCCAGCTGCTTCACTATCTCAGTTTGTCAAGATTTTTCCTGACGGTGGTGACCAATCTGGAGGTTCTGGGACTAACTAGGATGGTCAATATTCTGTTGTTAATCTCACCCAAAGAGACTGTACTTGCCAGTTTGTATGTATCTTCAGATTTTTATAAGAGAAGGGCTTACTTTGAACAAAGATAGTGTCTCAGCTACTCAGCAATACGGGGATACTGGCAATCGATACCTGCCTGTGTCATGACACTGGTAGCAGTGTAAAGTAAATGAACCCACTAGAGTCAGCTTCAAGAAGATTGTCTCCTAAAATGGTTGAACTAAAAGAGACATTTTATTTAATGCCTGTACTAATTGTGAAGGCTCAGTGCACAATGCCTTAGAATAATTGTATGAGAAGAATGACTTGGGAGAATGGGAGATACAGATTGTGAAGTCAGTAGATGCTCTTGTAATTCAGACTGCTCAGGGTAGGAAAACTTGTACGTCTGTAGATGATATAGTGATGTGTACATTTTCACCACAATAAACACAACTCTGCAAACAACTAACTTTGGAAGTTTGCTATTTGGGAATCTATTCGGTTATTCTGAATCATGTTATCCACTGTTCAGCCAACACATTAACAATGAACTGTACTAGGATATCAGTCAATGAACAGTCTTTGGCTCATTTATTGAAGTAATTGATAACAATCAGTAGATGCCAATTATCTTTCACCAGTGTCCCAATAGTCCTTAAAATACCTTAATTATAATTTTCAAACATCCTTAAAAAGTACTTAATTTTGGCTAAGGTTCCTTTTAGTTCTTGAAAAAATTCTTAGGTTGTCTGTGATTGGTTTAGAGAGTAAGTGTTCCTTGTAACCATATCATAGCATTATCAGTGAGTCATTTATTCTTGTCATCTACGATTATTAGTTGAAGGTTTAGCATTGAACAGGTCCTTTTCCGTCAGTCTTAGCAGTTAACTAGGACAATGTTTTTCAGTCTTTATAAATTTCTTAGTTTTTAGAGTGGAAATCGAGTTGGAACCTTGTTCTCGGTCTCAGTCAGAGGACCAGTGCTAGTTCCTGTAAAGAAGAGATTACAACTTTCTTCTGCAGTTTTTACTGATGTGGCTATTTTCTACTCTAGGCAGCCCATGTGGTATAGTGACTACACTTCCTCTCACAATTTTTACCTGAAAGCAATCAGAAAAGTATTTGGTTCCATCTATCTTAATGATAGTAAGCCATACCATCTTGCATTCATAACTAAGCATACGAGTATCAATTATTATCTATATTAGTAATATGTTTGAAAGTTTGAGATGGCCATTCTCAACTTTGCTGTATAACATGTAGCACCTACGTAATGTCCGAGTCCCTTTTTCACTCTTTCTAAAGCTCCTTTTTAGTCGCCTATAGTGTCCATCAAGAATTAGAATTGTTACTATTTGTATGGTACATAATCACTGCTAATGCGATGTCTTTGCCTACTGCAAGACATTTGAGATCCAGATGTTCAATGAATAGACTTAATCTCACCAGCTGACAAAATTGTTTTTCTTCTTCGCCAAAACAGCGTTAATTCCAATTACTTTGTGGTCAGTTGGTACTTTTGTAAGCCATGAAATTTTACAGGCCTATCGGCTGACAAGATTACTTATCCAAATTTACATTATACTAATCTCAGCAATGTTATACAATGAAAATGTATTACTGAATGTTTTAATCCAAAATGCGTTCCCAACTTCATGAACTACTTGAATAGTAAAATTCCTACTTTACATTTAATGACGATAATGTCTGAAATACTTCAGCTTTACGCCACTTCTGTTTTGTCATAAAATAACAGTGTTTGAGAGCTATTAACATATGGCTTTCTACATGATTACACGGCACCATACATAGTACATCTCTACTATTCTACTATTACTGGCATCAGCAACTAGGTTGAATCGATAGCCTTGGCGAGGATAAGCCAATATCAAAGTACACTTTAGAAACTGTACCAAACAGGCATGGTAACCTCAGTTAACAGTCTTGACTGGGTCAGATAACCCAAATTTATAATGCTCACAAAAAGTAATGTTCCCTACAATTACTCTATCTGTCAGCATCACATCTGGCACACATTTTCAAAATAGGTATTGGCTACAGTCATTAAAAAATTAAAATATTTAGTCTGATATTTGCTACTTACTTTGTTTGTTTGTTTTAAGTTCAGTGCAATCTCCAGCAAAAAATGCTCTTGTAAGAAAACTACTAATCTTCTGACTACTTTTGTACTTAAATCCTTCTAAGTTTATGGTTTAAAAATGTTTGTGAATTTTTGTTAAAGAACATCATATATAATTCTGATGTTAGTATATAAACCACTGACGTGCTGTGAAACTACTGAAAGTTAAGAAATGGGTTAGTGAAGCCAACACTCTCTTCAACTATTATCCTCTGATGAGTCAGCAGTAGATTTACAGATTTACAAAACTAAAATCCGTGGTTCGATTCCCAAAGTGAACAGAGCACAGATAATCCATCGTGTAGCTTTGTGCTAAAGCAACAAAAAAGAACTTCCTTTATTGCCCAAAATATTTCATATTGTATATCCAAACGATTTGAGTTTTGCCATTTTGAAAAATTTGAAAAATACATTATCTGCAAAAAAGAACTAAAACTCACATACCTTCCGTGAACTCAGAAGTCATGTGCCAGAGTTTACCTTACTCAAGAGCTGTACTGCTCTTAAGCCTAATGATTTGTGCTAAAAGTCTGTTCTGAATATTTGTTTATAAACAAACCTACAGCATAATAATACATACATAACACTATGGAGTATCAGAAAGTAGTAAAAGACTATAACACACACATACACACTATAAAACAACTCTAAAGCTTGTTATTGGTCTGAAACATTTCAAATGGCAATTATTGTGACAAAATTTATTCATTGAACCAAAGCTTCATTCTTTTAACGTGACTCCCAACACCAAAAGTTATGACAGTATTTCATCGTTTACGCTGTTACATTTCTTGTGAGAAGAGCTTGAAAATAATTTGTAGTTCACATATATACCACAAAACAAACCGGACATATTACCAACTTCATGAAGAATGATCTAAAAGCCACCCAAAAGTGTGAAGTTGAAAAAACCATAACTTGCACAAGTTATAAATGTCGAAAAACACGATATTTGCTTTGGAGTCTAACTATTTCTTCTATTGTTTCAAAGTTTAGAGACTGAAGGTCATAAGCAGTTCTACAAAACAAAAATCGCTCTTTAATATTTATAATTGATATTCTTAAAAATATTGCAAATATATAGATGTTTATAATAATTGTTATACTTTTATTCATAAACTTAACTACAAAGCTTTGCATCATGTATGAATTGCATTGATGCGGTATTTCAGTACAGATAGCTTATTATGTAGCTTTGTGCTTAAAAACAAAACATCAAAACATTTTAGATGATTCAAACAGGCACTGAATTAACAGGTTTAACATGGACAGTGATGAATCTAATTTTGAAATAATGGCCACAAGCCTTAGATAATAGGCACAAATCTTAGAATATTGTAGATTTCTTGCTTGCCCTCAAACAAGGGCTATTTCTTGACCACTGTGATCTTCGCATGATTAGTAGACACTCTTTCTCTGCTTACAAAACGATAAAAATCTCTGCTTCCATGTGCATTAATGTAAGTCTTCTTTGATTAAATTTCAAGCCTTCTATTTTTCCTACAATTTTCAGGTCCTCTTTGCCAAAATAAAATGCCCAATCAAAAGTCAATGTTTCATCTACCTAGATGAGACATTTTCTCCGATTGCATCACTATAAGTGTAACTTCCATCAATTTTTAGTACGTGGCAGGCAATATACACAAGTCGAATGGCATTTTAAAGTGCTAATAGTAGTCTTATGTTTACTTATTGTCTAGTTAAACTTTCAGCTAGATACCAGGTCTATCATATTGACCAAGGAATGCCTCCCATCACATTTTTACACTACAAATGAAAAGCATTATACTGTATATATTCTACACATACCTTTTGTATTCTCTTGTTCTTAATGTTAAGACAACCAAGCACTCTTCGAAGGATGTATTATTTCATATTTAGCATCATTTATTTTATTTCTGGCTAGAAAACTTGCAGTTCAAAACAGCCTGTAGATCATCTGTCCTGTCAAATATAAATCACATACATCTATATATATTGATGAGTTCATATTGTTAGTAAAATTCTCAACCAACACTATCAGATGTACTGTAAAGTAATGTGTTCACTTTCAAACATGCTACAGTCACAGTGACACAAGCTACTGGGTATGGATTACTTTTGACTTCATAACTATACTAATGGCCATTCTCTCTGAAAGCTAAATTGTATTGGCACAATTCCAACACTTGTAAAGCCTGGTTTTAGGACAGAAACAGTATTCCATGCATGGATTCTTTCACTACAGTAAGCAATGACAATGCACTATACTGTACTGGTAGCACACCACAAGGTACATCTTGAACTTCTGGAGGTATCAGCATTCATGAGCGTGGTCTACTCTTCTTTGCCACAATTTGATGTGATGTTGTCTAATTATAATATAATCATAGTAGTTAGATATAGCGGTGATCAATGACAGTGAAAGCCAAAGCTAACTAGCAAACGAACATAAAAGTTGAAACTTCATTTGCAATAAGCGAACGCCCAAGACTGTTCGAGGACTGCTGGTAGAACTAATAAGTTTCTACTAAATAACTTATCTGAACAAAAAATCCACACACATTTTTTTTTTTTTACATTATTCACAATATAAGATCTCCAAATCAAGCATAATCTTAAATATGTCAATAAATTTCAGTTTTAACACATAATCACTCATGATTTTCACTAGCTATCTCAGTTAACTAGTAGAATGACTACCTGCAGCTGTCTGATTCACAAACCAGAATAGCTTAGCTCATTAATTAAATAATGCATTTTCCTGTAAAATAACAACAAACAGACAGCCAGCTACTGGCAAAAAAAAACTCTACTTACTATATACAGAAAATGAAATTCGGTAGTTTAGTTGAATGCCTTACTGTGTCAAAAAGTAGGAACCACAAAAAAGCAACAATTTCTTTTATATTACTTTTTAACTAAAGGGGTGGAAAACATGTACTATGTTCCTCTACTACGTTGTTAAAGTAGTGGAAAATAGGTTTACCTTATACAATATTAGACTAATAATTTTCGAAAATATTAATAATTATCTATTTAGTGAAATTGCTAAAAATGAACAACCGTTTTGTCCTTTTTAGCCATCAGACCCTACTGGTGTTCCTAGTAGTCGAGCAAGTAACTATTTAGTGTAAAATCACGTTCAGTGTCTCACTTATAGTTACACCAGATACCTATATTAACACTGATAGATATGTAATATACGTATAATAGATGTAATTTGTGCATTACTAATCAGTATGTAGTAAATTTCATACCAGACCACGTTTCTTAACAGATACCAAACTTATTAAAATGTTCAAATTATAATTATTCAGAAAGTTTGCTTTATATTTCAAAGACATTAAGTTCTCATTTTGAATTATTTCACAAGCACTAGATAAGCATATTCATATACGGTATTGTTGCATTGCATGAAAGACAACTGACTTCATAAACCAAACTCGAAGACCTAACAGTTAATAAAACCTTTTCATTAAAAAGTTAAGCTTTAAGTGTACAAGCTACAAAATTACATGACTAAATAGCGTGTACTTGTTTGTGTATTTTTTAATTATTGTCATCTTGTTGGATTGTGTATTTCAATCTGAAAACATTATGCACAATGGCTGTAAAGGTATACAAATCAAATACGAAATATCTTTCAAATAAAAACTGGCTATGATTTTTATTCCCAAAACATATGGACACACAAAACATACCCTATCACAAACATCTCTAATTTAGTTTTAACTCCTAAGAGTGAGCCAAGTTCTACAGTGGTCCAAGAATAACCTGAAGAACTCTCAAATCCCTTAACAGAAGTTTAAACACAAGGTAAACTTTATGTGAAGGTGTTCAATTGCAACTAACTGTTACTTAAGTTAGGATTAAAAACTTATCATGCAAACAAGACCAAATTAATTCAGGTGGGAGTCCTTGGCTACTACAGCTTGGGATTCTCCTATCTAGAATCTTCTGTTCTTTCCAACTATGCTCCTCTTCTATTACCTTGGGCCATACAGGGCCCTTATCATATAGTTTGCTTTAAACTGGCAACCTAACAATTAATATAATAACACCATTTATAGGTAAAATATTCTCAAATGCTAATTACTTAGTCCACTATGTGGAAACTGTAAGTGTAACCACAACAATCACACAAGACACAATGATTAACTTCAATATATTCAACCTCTTTACAACCACATTACAAATATTCTGCCAACAGCTTGAGAATGATATAACTCTTAAGAAATGCACTGAATTTATAATATTCACATAATAGAACTCACGACCTTCTTTATCAACACAACCTACTTCTAATGTGAAAATAGATAGTAACAATAATATAAGACCTGGTCATGAACTCACTCCTATAGTCAATACTCAGTAACTTCTGCATTAAACATTTCGAAGTTAATGCCCTCAATATAGCCATTCTATACCCCAAGATTTGATTCATATATGTTGATTATTTATTCCTAATTCGACTACATATACGAGATTCAAGAAATATGAACCACCTGCAAAATATAACATCCAGCAATACAATTCCCAAAGGCAAAGGAAAAAGATAACAAACAACTCTCATTCTCTGAAGTGATAGTTACCAAGAGAGATGGCTCATACACTACAGGAATTTACAGGAAACCTACAGATACTGATAAGTACTTCGACTATAAATAAAACTACTCCCAGCCAATATAAAAACAACAACACATGTCACTATAGTCCTCCCAGAGCACTTTATAATAAAGAAAATATAAATGTTAAACACTAAAAATAAACAAGAATGAAAATACAGTGATGATCCTCTGTATCAGAGGTGTCTCGGAAAACATACGGTACTCAGAAGCCACAACACAATGCAATCATAGATGGTTCACACCAAACCATCCAAAGACCCAATGGAGAGGGGAAATACCATTCAAACCTCCCCTGTAAACGTATATTCCAATGTATTGGAGAAAAAAGATCAACAAGAAAATTTGAATTCAGGAACATATATAATAGCCACACAAGACTTGATAATACTGATCTATCTACATTAGACCATTATTCCAGAGAAGGGGAGTGTGTAATGGATTAGAATAGTATTAACATAAAAGGATATGAAGCAAACGTGAAGAAAGAAAGACAAAATAAGTATTCTACATACAACTAACTCATAACACTCTCATGCAATCTAGCATAGAAGACAGCAAACCTTAATACCATTCTTGAAAACTCTGCTCCCTGTCGACGTGATGTATGATCTTGCCCTGGAGCAGCTACCTACAGTGTACACAAGAATATTTGGAGTGGTTAAGGTCTTCATTAGTTGATGCATACTAGTTTGTATGTAAACAGCTAGGAAAGGCTGCCATATGTCAGAAAAAGTGTCATGATAGAACATTAAAGGCACAAATATATCAGCATCAAACCTGGATTTGGCTTTGGTACATGCCATTTGAATAAAAGCAGCTCAGTTCTAGCTAAACAGGACCTTCTCTCTTGTGATCCAATGTGGCACCTCCATTGATATACGAGTTACACCAGTACCAGTCAAGAAGCATGAAAAGATGGATAGTGCATGACAGTCAGCTATGTCTGTACATTATCAATGAATCTCCTGTGCATTGGATTGACCAGGAAACAGAGTAAGATACCTAGAAGTCAGAAGAGGATGAGGGTGCCATCTCCTACCATACAACCCAGAAGAGAAGGACGTAAGAGCTGAGAGTACTTATCTGTCAGTTTTCGACTATCCAGATGAGGATGTGCTCAATCTAGAGGCGAGAGACAGATTCAACAATCAGTTATTCAGAACATCCCAATGTGGAAAACCGGCAATTAGCTAAAACAGAAATTCCTTATTTTCGTTTATCATAATCTTTCTTCAACAGGCTTAGTGCTTACCTAGTACTTTTAGTAACTCTAATTTTATCATAATTTGATAAAGCAAAACAGTCCTCATGATTTTTGACAACCCATTTTATTAATTTTCTATGGAAAATTTAACAAAAGAAAGAAAATTACACTATAAATCATGTTGTTACCCCTTGAAGTTAGGTTTCTTCAAGAAATTTAGTGTTCCTTTAAAAAGCTTAATTACAGGATGAAACAAGAATTACCAGTCAATAATAGACGACTGTAACATGTAAAATATTCAATGCTTTATACACTATACAATCGATGTCTTTAGGGAGCCAAAACTCCTATATTATGTATTAAATGAAGGAGTAAAAAAAATCAATACACATGCAGGTCATCAGAAGCTAGATATTGAGAGGTTTATAAGCCACTTTTCAGTTTTCAGATATCCAGAAAATCCCAAAGTCGAAAATAGGCGAATAACCAAAACAGAAATTTCTTATTTTCTTTCATCATAATCTTTCTCCAGCAGGCCTATTGCTCACCTAGCTTTAGCAGTAACTGTAATTTTATCATCATTTAATAAAGGAAAACAGTCTTCACGACCTTTAACTACCTATCATATTTGTACTCTATGCAAAATTTATAAAACTTAAAATACGCTCTATAACACAATAACCCACGTACACCATTTTATAAAAAAGAAAACAAACAATTATTAGGAAAAAATTTATCGCTAAATAAAAAAAACTATGTAGGGTTGGCTACTAAATTTGAAAAAAGGAACCAAACAAGATCGAGATGGAAGTGAACTTATCACTTGATACGGCTTCTTCACTAGCCAGACAAACAGAACAAGAATTTCCAATTGTAAAATGCTACTCTATTGTAACTAGTCATAAAAATAGTATTGTTGCATATCTGCTTGTTTGTTAATTTCCGGTAGAAATTCTTTCGAGGAACTTCAGCTATACAAGTCCTTTCTTCATTAAACCAGTTTATTCTTTCTTGATACAAATTTTTAGTACACAGTAATTCCACAGTCAGCACGTTTCTCGTCACTTTAAACTTAACAACTTTTATAATACACGCTATAAATAACAGAGATTCACAATCTCGTCTCGATAACTTCGCTCTCTACGAGTGAAAAACACTCACTAGCTCGAAACTTAATCGTAAATTGCCCGAAAAAAGCCGTAACTACTGTTCGCTTGTTTTATACATCCCCACTGGCTTTCTCTGCCAGGCTTATATACTAACGAAGAGGGCTTCTCGATCACACTCGAACTTCCCCGATAATTCGAGAAACTCAGTCACGAATGCTCCAGCAGCGTCACGTAACTTCTGCTGTCGTAACAGTATTCCAAGGTTAACTAAAGGAAAAGTATAATTATAATAGCTGAGACTCTATTCAAACATCAAACTTTCGATAGACAAAATGGAGAAGCCAGTAATTTGCCAGGCAAATTGTAATAAACATTTATAATTATCTGTCCTAAACACCCTGAAGCTTCTAACAGTTTTACATCTGCTTTAATTTAACTTATTGTTGTATTGCACGTCCTCTTGTTGGTTAGTAACATAGTTTGTCAATTTCGGTATCATTTAATTAATGAAAATGTATTCATCGTAGAAATGTTCTGCTATTGTGATTTATTTTATGCCATTCTCGTGTTTTTGAGGATTTTGCTCAACAATGAAGTAATTCACGTCGCTTGTGTTGCAACGGGATACTGATAGGAGAGAATTATCACTGAATATACATAGCAGTTTGACAGCTGTTTCCCACACATAGATTCTAAACAACGAAGGCAGTGTTTATTGATGTTGTTTCTTTTTTGATATGTATAAATCGTAGCAAATATTTCTTATACATTATGACATCACATATATATATATTATTATGCTTTAAACTATTGTGTGTATATATATTAATTAAGAGAAACCGCATTTTTTGTAATGCAAGTTCCAAAAACAAACAACAAAAGCTCCCATAGCATTACGTTTCGCCAGTACAACGTATCATAACTTAAAGATATTACTTTAAAAGTTATTTAATTGAAGATGCATTTGCTCTCTAATGCATAAAATATGCATGAATCTATTTAATTATTATGTTACTACCAAACTTTATTTGAATAAAAGATACTTCACATCAACCCTGGGATCAGGAAGTAGTGTGCCCCAGATACAGAATATACATATATTGAACTTAAAGTAGGGCAATCAATTTAGACCGAAAATTTGTATTATGCTAAATTACTCCAGTTTTGTATTTGAATTAAATAATCATGTTAAATTTATATAGAATGAAATGTCAAAGTATTTGATGAAACATGTTTCTTGAGAAGAATTATTGATAATAATAAATATATGTACACTATTTTTAACCAATAAAAGTTAAGATTGTAGTTTAATGCGAATCTGCTGCCACGGTGTTTGGTAGATATCTCCACATCAGCAAGTAGGCTACTTGTTATACATCTAACGGCTACGTCAAGAGACGTCTGATTTGTGTACGTGTTCTTTAATTGAACCGTATAAACTCTAAGATTTAATATATTACTATTTGTCGTAAGCTTACTGTGTTATTTACAGTTCTACTGATTCTTACGAAATCTTCTATCAAACACCAGGAAAATGGTAGTCAAGCGTCGTACTTCCTCCAAAAATCCTCCAATATTAAGTCACGAATTTGTTATTCAAAATCATGCTGACATTATCTCGTGTGTTGCTATGGTTTTTGTTATTGGGTTACTTTTCCAGGTGAGATTTTTCCATTACTTCGAACCAGTTCTTTTTTAACAGATTTTAAACATTTTAAATAAACTTTTGACTTGTATATGTTAGTTATACTCTAATAATTAAAATGCAATTTGTAAAATCAATCCGCCTGTGTGCAGCACTGCTACTTACTGACTAAACAAGTAGTATTTACTAATATATCATTGTCAATTATATATCTACGTAATAATTAAAAGGTATTGCCTTCTTTACTATTGTTTGGCATTTAAGATATCTAACTACTGTTTTCATTTCGAGAACTGTAATAACAAGTATGTTTAGCCTTTAGGAAAGTAAAGTAGTCAAACTTGTCACTGGATCTAGGAAGAGAACAGCTTTATGATTTTAACCATATGTTGTGTGTCACATTTGGGTATAAATATTGTATCATGTTGTAAAAGTGTTCTGTAGGAGCTTAAATAGTACATTTTTTGGTGAAATTGCTTGGATTTGGCTACTGATTTAATATCTGTCAGTGAATATATAACATAATATCTAACCAACTTAGACTCCATTATCATATTTTTTATCAGTTCCACATATAACAAACTTGCACACTAAATTTCCACAATTTTTTTTTTTTAATTCTACTTTCTCTTTGTAAGAAAGTACTTGATTTGTAAATCTAAATCTCCTATGTTGGTCAAATTTTGCAAGATGCTGTTTGGCTATGGCACAAAATACTGTTCACAATGAGGTTACATGACTGATATTGTATTACTATATTCTAAACATTAGATATTATGCACTGTTATTCATTTTGTAATATGCATTTAGCTTTTTTAATTTCTTGTATTACTCATCCATAATGGGCTTGCTTTTTATAAGACCTTATTAATAATTTTCAAATTAAGGCTTTAACTCTATGTGCATAAATGTGGATCAAAGTGTGCATGTCTCAAACTTGTACATAGCCATTCAACGTGGTATGAATTTGATGTCCAAGTTATCAGTCTTTCATTTTACATACATTGCTGATTTTCCAACAATTTGTGTTAGAGTACAAAAAATACTAGATATAATATACAAGGATACTGAAAAAAAACTTTAGATATGCACTCAGTAGGTTGAAGTTATTGCAAATAGAATTTGCAAAATGTGTGATTGACAAGAGTGTTTTTGTTTTTCACATGAACATCATATTGCACTTTGAAATGTCAGAGTCTGAGTGTCAGACTGACTTTGGCATTTCACAGACCTATCTTTAATACAAAAACTTTAGTAACACATCAGATTTTTTGTGTATAACAAGATTGCACTGTTGTCTAAAAGCTTGTTGCTACAGTAACATTCAAACAATTTATTGAACATAAAATAAATACATATCCAGTTATATAAAATACTTGAAATTCACCATTTAACAACTGTGTTAAACTGCTTGAAAATTTATGGTATTCCCCCTAAAGATGTACTCGTATTATGTGTATAATAATTATTAAATTACTTATATTTATGTAGAAGATATTTGAATAGAACAGAAAGTGAAACCTGTGATAATCATATCAGAGGAAATAATGTGACTGTAAAACGTAATTGTAAGATAAATGTTTATATTTAAATGCACCAGTCTAATAGTTAAACATAGCTGTAAAGGTTGATAACATGTATTTCTTTAAGAACATTTAAAACCAATAAAGCCATTGTTGAATTTACAGACATGTCTGTATCACCTCATTCATTTCTGTTTAGTAAGAAGGTATGAGAACAGTTTGCTCAATGTTATGAGTTTTAATCTTGTAATCAGAGTAATAATTTGGGAACTGAAATATAATTTGGAATTTTTCTTTGTCAATTCTATTTAATGTTTATGCAATAAGAATTAAATGGGTGATAAAAGGCTGTAGTTGGTCCATCAGTTACCTGACCACCCATTTAACACTACAGATTTGAATGTAACTTTTTGCAACAAGTTAATCATAAATTCAAAAAATTTTAAAGGGACAAAAAGAAGCTTATTATCTCCTCAAGGATGTACCTTCAATCTCCCAGCTATAACCACCCCTTACTACTTGTATTCATCCAACCTTTTCTTGAACTCAGTTAACTTTTGTGCCTCCACCACCCTTGAAGGAAACTTATTCCAAAAACTAACCACCCTGTTTGAAAAGTAATACTGTCTAAACTGCAGACAACTCCTATGCTGCCCAAATTTGAATTTATGACACCTAGTTCTATTGTTTTCACTGCTAAACACAAAAAAGTTTGATGGATCTATATTATCAATACCCTTAATAATCTTGAACACCTCAATCAAATTCCCTTTGCCTCTTCTCCTCTTCAGAGAAAAGAAGTTTAGAGATTTAAGTCTCTTCTCGTAGGACAATCCCACCATACCAGGTATCATCGTAGTGGCTCTTCTCTGAACTTTCTCTAACAATTCAATGTCCTTCTTGAGGAAGGGAGCCCAAACTGTACACAGTACTCTAAATGAGGCCTTACAAGTGATCTATACAGTGAAACAATAATATTCCTTGCTTTCATTCAATATTTCTATAGATGCTACCTAAAATCTTATTAGTGCTATTGCTAGCTCCAATACACTGTTTAGATGACTTAAGTGATTTTTCAAACACAACACCAAGATCTTTTTCTTCAACCACAGTATTTAATGTATTCCTATTTACGTTGTAATAGTAATTTGAACCTACATGCATCATTTTGGATAGTTATACATCATCAGGTAACTTTGTCTAGAATAAGTATCTAAAGCCTGTAGCATTAAAATCAAAGTGTATGAAAACAGTTTCCAGTATCTTGTATTTTTTTCTCTACAGTTATGCACTTAGTAGAAGGATGTAAAGTCTTACAAGTACATTGTAAGTCATGCAATTTGTTTTTACATAAATTCAAGAACAGATAGTTTAGTCCATTATGGTCATCCTTTCACTCCCTGAAACAATCAATAAAAGCAATATACTGAAATAATTGTAATCCTTTATATCCATGAGCATATATATAGTATGCACACATATATATACACACACACACACACACACACACACACACACACACAACATTGTTTAAACTAAT